>NW_015557077.1:134267-164071 GCF_001515605.1 Sinocyclocheilus anshuiensis
GGAAGGGACGGAGTAATGAGTGTTGGTTTGGATATAATGATCAGTCCTGGAGTTTGTACTGCACTTCCTCCAGATACTCATTCATTCACAATAACATATGGACTGATCTCCGTGTAAAGTCCATCAGCAGTAGAATAGGAGTGTTTGTGGATCACAGTTCAGGAACTCTGTCCTTCTACAGCGTCTCTGACACAATGAGCCTCATCCACACAGTCCAGACCACATTCACTCAGACGCTCTATCCTGGGTTTAGGGTTGGTTATAAATCATCAGTGAAACTGTGTTGATGAATCAGAATAGATTGCTGAGAGATTCTACCCATAATGCTTCGAGCTGCTTGATAAATCAGTAACAGTGAGATGCTATAGAGTCTCTTCTCTTCATTACATTAATTCTGCAGCTGAACTTCTGTCACTGAAATAACGTGTCTGAATAAATGTGTGTGATAAATCCTCATAGACAGTAAGAGACAGTAAGATCAGTGTGTGAGTGTGTGTGTGTGTGTGAGAGAGAGAGAGAGAGTGTGTGTGTGTGTGTGTGTGTGTGTGTGTGAGAGAGAGAGTCATGCTGAGTGACAATGTGTATCTGTGCTTTTCTCAGCTTTTATTTTTTCATTGAGTTTATTATAGTATCACATCAATCATTTTATTATTACTATCAGTATTAAATTCAAATGATCACACAGTCAATAAATCATTTTCGTTGCCCCTTTCATTGTTTTGTGTTCTTCTGTCTTTTGGTGTCACAGGCCGCTGTTTTTATTGTCAGGCATTTAATTGTTAACTATGTCTCAAATGTCCCAACAAGGATAGTAATACCAGTAAGTTTTGACATTTAGGGTTAGGGGTAAGGTTTGGGTAAGGGGATAGAAAATACAGTTTGAACAGTATAAAAATCTTTATGTAATTTCTCCACAAAACATGTGTGTGTTCAGTAGTTCAGTAGTCACCTCACTGGAGAAGCAGGTCAGCTGACCTATTAGCAGAGCTGTGTTCTAACTGTTTATATGTAATCTGGATTACATAATCATTCCAAAAATTTGGTATATTTACATTTATTCATTTGGCAGACGCTTTTATCCAAAGTGACTTACAGTTGAGAACAACAAGCAATTCATCATAAGATGGCAGTGAACATGAGAAGTGCCCGTTATACAAGTTTTCAGTCATCGTTGCAAAACAATAAAAGCTAGGACAGGAAGATATTAAAGGAAAGTAAGAGCATAGAAAAAGTGAAAGATATGAGTTTTCAGTTGTTTCTTGAAGATTGTGAGGGATTCTGCTCTCTGGATGGAGTTAGGTAGGTCATTCCACCAACAGGGTAGAGTGGAAAAAAAACCTCCTGGAGAGTGATTTTGTGCCTCTCTGCGATGGCACCACGATCCGCCGCTCATTTACCAACCTCAGGCTTCTGGAGGCGATGTAGACGCATAAGTGCAGGGGAAATAGCTTGTAGGAGATGTGAGGAGATTTGGGTCTAGAGGGCAGGTGGTAGGGTAACTGGAGAGGAGAAGTTTAGAGACTTAATCTTCGAGAGAACGCTGTAAAAAATGCAACTGCATATTTTCCAGTTTAAAAACCTTTCGAGTCTCAAATATTAAAAATGCTATTTTCTTGAAACTACATAAAAACCCTTGTCAGATCAACAAAATTACCCCAAATGTTGTCCCAACTAGTCAAACACAGTTGTGTGAACAGAATTTCATATTGTTGAAATGTTAAGGCTTTGTGAGTTCCCAGCATGAATAAATGATGCAGTTACTGTTATAGGATTATTGTTTTGCTGTTTGCTGACTTCATTTAAACTTTTTGTTGTTGTTTTGTCATTATTGTTGGTTATTTGTTGTACTGTAATGTAAAAAGCTCATCTTTTTGAAAATTGTTGATTGCCACCGTTCTTGAGGTTTGAGTGTCTTGAGGCCTAGAGTATGTTCAACCGCTTATATCTGCATCCTGGATATTTTAGGCTTGTAAGATGTTTTATAAACAAAGACAATGTTGTCTACATGTTAAACTAAGTTATCCATTAAGGTTTCTATAACAATTCACTGTTTGTCATTTGTAAATAAACATAAAATTGATGATGAAGAACTAAATACCTATTATTGAGAGAACTCAAAAGTCTTTGCATCAAGCTGCCTTTTTTTTTTTTTTTTTTACGTTTTCTCAACTATTTATTTTTTACAGTGAAGGAGGAGAGAAGATGACTGCTGATGCATGTTGTTTTATTAGTGAAGTTATTAGCAAAATCATCAGCAGTTAAAGTAGTGGCAGAGGAGGATAAAGGAGAGTATTGAATATTTTGAAGAGTTTACGTGTGTCTGATGCGCTGTTGATCTTGATATGGAAGAAGATAGTTTTGGCAGCGTGCACTTTGGTGGAAAATGAAGATAGCAGTGAGTTTAGTTCGATATATACATCACAATATATAAATCCACATTGTGACTCCTTGAATTTTTTTTATTATAAATAGAAACCTTTATGGTAATTTAACATTCATGGTATGACAAATTAAAACATTTAATTAAGTATAAAATTAAGGTAGAAAAATATACATCAGCATTTTAGATATTAATAAATACCTTCTTCAACTATAACAGACCAATTCACAGGTTCTGATAGATTCAGGGTTTTGTGTGACCTAATACCATATTGCTGTGAATTTACCATGAGTTTTTTTTTTGTAATTTTATTCAACGTCAGACTTCAAAACGACTTCTGTATCATCACCTCTTCATTTGTAGGTGTTTTCTGATTTCAGCAAAAAAGTTGCTAGTTAGTTGAAATGCCCATGAAGCCTCGTCCAGCTCATGTGCATGACACATTTTTCATTATAGGAGATTTTTATTAGCGCTGGTCTTGTGCTCAGAATAACACGTCTGTCCTTCTAGGTGGGGAACATTTCTTATTTATGGATCTTTATCCCAGAACTGGCGGGTTTGGTGGGAAGTGCAATGGCTTTCGTATGTGTGCTGTTTTTTCAGCTTTCATTTTCGTTTTCTAAATAGATCACGTTAAGCAGGGAGGGGAAGGGGGTACAGTAACTCAGTTGGGAGGGCAAGGCCCGTGAGTCGCTCAAAGTACAGTCACAGTACAGTTACTCAAGGCTGAAATCAATGCAATGAGAGAACGCCTTCAGTGTATGAGTGTGTGTTCAGTAGTTCAGTAGTCACCTCACTGGCTGGAGTAGCAGGTCAGGTGACCCATCAGTGGTGGCTCCTGCCAGCCAGCTGAAGATTAAAAAAATAAATCCGACAGTGTGATCTTGAAGGAACTGTAAATCTGGACACAGTATTCAGTCTACAGTACAAGTGTAGTAATGAGATCGGACCACACAAAGATATGATTTTTTTATATAAGACTAAATATGCTATGCCCTTAACCTACAAACCTACCCCTTACAGAAAACTTTCTTATGTATATACAGTTGTGGTCAAAATTTTACATTCACTTGTATGTAATGTTAATTATTTCACCAAAATAAGAGGGATCATACAAAATGCAAGTTTAAAAAAAAAAAATTATTTAGTACTGACCTGTATAAGATATTTCACATAAAATATGTTTACATATAGTCCACAAGAGAAAATAGTAGTTGAATTTATAAAAATGGCATCGTTCAAAAGTTTACATACGCTTGTTTCCTAATACCGTTTTGTTACCTGGATGAATTACAGCATTTTTTGTTTTGTTTAGTGATAGTTATTCATGAGTCCCTTGTTTGTCCTGAACATTTAAACTGTCTGCTGTCCTTCAGAAAAATCCTTCGGCTCCCACAAATTCTTTGGTTTTCCATAATCTTTTGCATATTTGAACCCTTTCCAAAAATCACTGTATGATTTTGAGATCCATCTTTTCACACTGAGGACAACTAAGGGACTCGTACACAACTATTACAAAAGTTTCCAATGCTCACTGATGCTCCAGAAGGAAACACAATGTGTAAAGCGTTAAAACTTTTTAACAGAATGAAGATGTATACATTTTTCTTATTTTGACTAAATATATGCTTTCATTAAGTACTGCTCTTCAGAAGCTACAGAAGATACTTGCATGTTTCCCAGAAGACAAAATAAGTTAAATTTACCCTGATCTTCAAATTCAAAAAGTTTTCTTAATGGATTCAAAAAGGGTCTTAATGGATTGTGTTTCCCTCTGGAGCATCAGTGAGCATTCAAACCTTTTGTAAATATAATAATATTATAAATAAGAATATTATAACATTCTTATATATAACATTATTATATAAGAATGTTTTAACATTCTTATATACAGTATATGTAAGAATGTCATAATGTCGGGGCAGTCGTATCCTAATGGTTAGAGAGTTGGACTTATAACCCAAAGGTACAGCACTCTCTTCCACCCTCAATACCACGACAGAGGTTAGACCCTTGAGCAAGGCACCGAACCCCTAACTGCTCGCCGGGCGCCGCAGCAATATGGTTGTCCACTGCTCTGGGTGTGTGTTCATGGTGTGTGTGTGTGCATTTGGATGGATTAAATGCAGAGCACAAATTCCAAGTATGGGTCAACGAAAGGACCCCAAAAAGTATTCAATTTCTGTTTTCACTACCTTTGTGGGGACATTAGGACCCTACAAAATAGTATAAACAAGGATGAGAGTGTGTATGAGTGTGAGTTTGAGTATGTGTGTGTGTGTTGAACTAGTTTCCTGTTTCTGTGTTTGAGTGATGTGTGTAAAACAGTTTTGTCTGCAAGTCTGTAATGAGGGTTCCTCATTCCTGCTCCTCTAGAACCACATTCATGCTAAAGGTTGGTTTCGACAACTCATTGTTATTAAAGTGTGTGTGTGTGTTCAGTAGTTACCTCACTGGCTGGAGTGGCAGGTCAGCTGACCTATCAGTGGATGGTGGCAGGTCATGCGGCTCCTGCCTGTCAGCTGAAGATTGAACCCATATTCCTTTTAGAAAACCATTAGTGTGATCATTGTAGTATATCAGTGCATGTGACGTCACTGTGAGTGTATGTTCCTACAAGTTTTCCCCCTTGGCCCGCTCCCCGAGAGTCCTGTGTGATCAACATGTCTGCCAGCGCATTGTATATGGTTGTCATTAAACCCATAACTTCTGGAATTGCAGTCTACATTTGTGTTACATTATACGAGTCAAAATGGTGTCAGAAGTAAACTACGACTACATGCGCCAGTGAGGTTTGTCTCCATTGGAAAGCCTCCAAGCATATTAACTAGCTGCTAAGCTACATAAACAAACACATTGCATATGCCATGGCAGAGGAATTCCGTCAACCAGATCCTCTCATTTTCAATGAAAACATTGCAGAGAATTGGCTGTATTTGAGCAGGAGTTTGATATCTTTATTGCTGCATGTTTATGGAGATAAACCACATCACAAGCATTCATTCTCTTTAACCTCACAGGTCCTGAAGCCATCGAATGTGAACAGTCCTTCGTTTATGCACAGGAGGTGAGAGCTCCCGGTGAGAAGGCAGCATCATTATTACACCAGCTGAGTCCAGGGAAGACCCCGGCTGCTTAAATAGAAAGTTCTGTGAAATCTGTGCTCCTCACACCAATGTCATCAATGAACAACATAAATTCAACTCAAGATCACAGAAGTCCGGTGAGTCTTTTAAATCTTATATTAGTGACTTGAGGCTAAGAGCAACTTTGGTGCATCACAAGTTGAGCTTATTCATGATCAACTAGTGTTCCGGCCTATTTTAATAGGGAGATGCGAACGAGTGACGTGAACGGGATTCCAGCCACAGCCACAGCCAACATCACCAAAGACACTATACCGTATATAGTTTAAACAATTTATTAAAGAAGAGTGAAATGAATATAAGGAGCATAAACTTCATAGAGGCCCAAGGTCAAAATAACAAACAAAATCAACTAATAAAATAGAATGTAGAAATTGCTTAATTATAAAGAAAAGAAAATTACAAATGAACTTCTCTAACTCCCTAAACAAAAACACTTGCAAAATTAGATCAAAATAAATGGCAGACCCTTCCTATGCTCCAGGAATTTTGTTCGGATGTACAACAAAAATAGTCAGAACAGAATAAAGCATGAATAGAGTCAACAACAAACAGTAACCACAAAACTGTTGGTGATCTGTTGACGGATGTGGAATCTGGAGCTCTCCACAGCAAACGCCAAAGTGAGCTTGCCATGTTTTGGTAGCACCACTCTTTTAAAGTCATCCGCTTCAAAATCCACCAGTCACGTTCCTCGATAAACGGCCAATCCCTGCACACACACTCAAATACACAAAGCACCCGAAAAAGGAGATGAACTTAATCTGTAAGACACTTCATCAGCTGACACATAGGGACAGAGCATGGTGTTGGCTACAACAGCACCAGGATGCTTTGAAGAAGTGCCTAACATTTCCCCCAGTCCTGTCATACTACAATATCAGCTTGCAATAGTTAATGTTTCACAGGTTCTCACACAAACTGAAGTGTTCGATACACAAATAGAAAAGGAACTCCTCATTGTAGTGTTTGCTTGCAGCAACTTCAGCGATTACATCTATGGCAAACCTTTAACCATTGAAACGGATCATCACCAGCCCCGAGTGATAGTCATCAAGCATCCAATACACAGCACCCCTGCCTGACTCCAATGGATGTTGCTTCATCTTCAACGGTACAACATCCACCTCATCTAAAAAAAAAAAAAAAAGGAAAATATATGTACATGGCAGACAGCTTGTCAAGAGCTCCACAAACATCCACACAGCCACGGTCAAAGGAGGGACACACCTTTGAGGTAATGCATGTTTGTAACATCCACCATCATGTATGGATGAACATAAACAGCATACAGCAGATGACCCTACTCAACAAATGCTCATCAACATCATCAGACAAGGATGCCCAACTAAGCTAAACAGTGTTCCTCCAGCAATGCGGCCATTCCATCTGTACAGAAATGAACTGGTCACTGACAATGGAATTGTGTGTAAAGGCTGCAAGGCCATATCCTAAAAACACTCCAGTCAGAATACACACAAATTGTACACTGGGGTCAAAGTTTAGCTCCAACCCTAATCAAATAAACCTGAATAAGCTAGTCAATGTCTTCAGGCTTACTAAGGTTTCTAGGCAGGTGAGTGGACAGTGACAATGGCTCTCTAGGACCAAACTTGCCTACCCCTGCACCAGGGAGATCCATGCACAGCTCACAAAGAAAATATAGCGTTAGAAGCACAGTTAAGACAAAACTAATAAACCACTGAGCACATTCTCCACAGGGCAAGTTGTGAGGATGTAACCCCCTCAAGGGTATGATAGTGAAGGAAGCCTGCCGGGTACCAAGGTCTTACATCGTCTTGTCTGGAGGAAAGGAGTATAGGAGAAACCGCAGACACCTCCTATTTGTGAAAGAGCCTTTGCCAAATCAGCGTGATGATAATGATCATCAGGCAATCCACGTCCCAAACACTAAATGAACCAGTTTCAGTGATGACTGATGTACCCTTACAAACAGCCTCTGGTCAGTTGATCTCTCAGTCTCATCCACATTTGAGAACAAGTCCCTATGTGACACGGTTTGGGCGTATAGTTAGTCTTAACCTAAAATACAAAGACTAAAAAATTTGACATGCTATTGAATTACACATTCATGTTTTGTTTCGTTGTTCATCTAGATTAAACAGACCAGTTTTGTGTTGTGACTTCGCAATACACTTAATGCAGGAGTTAGGTATTGATATTGTTTCAGATTTAATGTACCTTTGCTGTAGGGCTGGATGATAAAATGATAATGATAATTATCACGATATATTTTTTCCTCGATAAAACGATGCAAAGATTTAGATAAATGTTCGATATAATGTTTATGCACCAAAAGCGGAACGAAACAGTGCTAGTCATTTGAAGCGCGTCACATGGACCATTTATCCACTCAGCTCAAAGTTCAAACGGCAGCACAGCGCGAGCTTACCAGAGCGGATGCGTTTACTCGGTGACGTGAGCACTAAACAGCGCTGTGAGATCCAGTGTGAAGCGTTTGAGCAAGTGGTCGATCTTAAACTGGACACTATGTTCAACAACTCAGAGTGAGAGATAGGATGGAAATGTGAAAATTTAGCAGGACTCGAACGTAAATACCAGACCTTCTGAGATCTGAGATTTAATGCAAGCGATTTTGTTTATGAAGAAGCTGCAAAACTTCTCTGGGCTATGACCAACACCAATCCCAGAAGGAGGATTTAATACAGAATTAATTTAAGGCTGTTGTCCTGTTTCTCAGAACAAAAACTGAACAAGATGGCGCCACTGACGGCCGTCTCAGTGTTTGGGTCTCCAGTGTTTGTACAGTTTTTTGTTAGTTTTTCCTGTTTTTAGTTTCTCAAACATGATCAGTTTTACCAGGGATGAACTGCTGAACATTCTGCAGAACACACCACAAAATCTTCTACTGGTTTAGTTTTTCTAAACATTGTAGTTGGCGGAACAGTGTGGCTGTTCAGACGCTTTAGGACGCACAGACGGGGGTAGCGAGCCGGCACACTCGTGAAGCTCAGACAGTGCATATTTCGAACGGCGCTGCCTAGCATCCATTTTTCCAAATTTCATTCCAAATTTTGTAATGGTGTCTATTGTTTTTTCAGCAGGGGTTTTATTCTTTTTTTTTATTCAAAATATTCCCAAAATATATAATGAAATATCTCGATTCTCAAATATGTGTAAGTACGTAAATGCATTTTGCACCTTTATAGATTGTTAGTTGATTTATAATGGGCGATGGGCAAAGTAGCCTAATAGTGTAATCTATTAACTTTGCATAAAAATCCGTATTTTTACTTAAGTACCAGATATGGGTGTCATACCATAAAATATTTTTAATACGACTGACTTTGTATTTAATGTGAATTTAATAAAAGCATTGTAAGTTTCTAATTAGCCTGTAACAATTTCATTGTACAAAAAGAGAGCAAAGAACCTTTACATTATCAAAGAATATTTTCACTTCAGTCCAGCGAGTTCAAGCACTCTCAAAAACTCCCATAATAATCTCTAAAGCTGTTTACACTGTGAAATTAATATCTTACTTACATTCGTACATCTTCACTTTGTTGTTTCTGATGAGAGAATTAGCCAGAGAATTCAGTCAGCCAGCACGCGCGGTGACGAAACAGCGTGTTTCAGCCGTGACTCATCTGAACGCCTCTGATTGGTCCTTGCATTCATAAGCTCAACAGAATCATATGTGATTGGTTATAATGCGCAGTGCTTTAAAAATGCGTGTGTCTCTGGCTCTGTGCCAGCCAGCGAACGCAGATTTGAATTTAGCAGCTGGTGATGTTTTTCTTTTTTATATATATAGTTTACAGGACAAACTGCGCATTTCAAACAAAATTGCTTGTTGTGTGATATGATTCCAAATTTAGGGGGGCCAAGCTTGTTGACAGGACAGTTTACAGGACAAATGCATTTTACCCAAAATTGTTTGGTGTGATATGATTCCACATTTAGGGGGGCCAAGCTTGTTGACAGGGGGGCACTGGCCCTCCCGGCCACCCCCTAAAACCGCCCCTGCTCACCAGCCGCGCTGCGGCAAGTTTCTGAAGCGGCTCTCCGCGTTGCATCACTAAAGATAGGCGCCTATATTTTTTATGGATAATAATAATAATAATCGTCTTGCTGTCGTCAAAGAAATCAGCAACAGGCGATATCTCTGACTATAGTCGATACATACTATCGTCTACCGGCACAACCCTAAATTGAAGGTTGTGATGACGATCCGTTTCCTTACCTTAATGTATTCTCTTGAAAATTCTTTATTGTCAAATGTGTGTTGAATGTAAACTCCTATTAAGAATTTCACCATTCAGTGTGAATTTATCCGAGAATATTGTTAACTAAGGAAATCTATTCAGTGATTGGTCCATGAGAATTTCGTCATCCAAAATCCCGTTTGTGGCACAGCAAAGTGTCGTGAATCAACTCTAAGACTGACACACTTAAGATTTAGTCCTACACTTTGCTTAAATTATGACTGAGATGCTTGATAACTAACTTTTAAGGGCAGCTTTGAGCCAATAATTTTTTTACACTTAAGTCAATTCTTAGCAGCGTTCTTGAGAGTAATTCTCAGAGGCTTGATAAATACAGGCCGAGATCACAGACACAGAAAAACAACACCCGGACTCTGTTATTATCATCCTCGGGGACTTTAATAAAGCAAATCTCTCACATGAACTGCCAAAATACAGACAGCACGTTACATGTCCTACCAGAGACAGTAATATACTGGATCACTGTTACACCACAATAAAGGATGCATATCGCTCCATGCCCAGCACAGCATTGGGGCTCTCTCATCACTGTTTGGTTCATCTTATACCGACCTACAGGCAGAAACTGAAATCAGCTAAACCTGTAATAAGGACTGTAAAAAGATGAACTAATGAAGCAGAGCGGGATTTACAAGCCTGCTTCTTCTGCACTGATTGGAATGTTTTTGAAGCTGCTGCAAACGATCTGTGCGAGCTCACAGAGACTGTAACATCCTATATCAATTTCTGGAAGACATGTGCATTCCTACCAGGACCTATTCAACATACAACAACGACAAACCATGGTTCACTGCAAAACTCAGACAGCTCCGTCAGGCCAAAGACAGAGTCTTGTATAAAATGCACAATGGAAAAGGAGATCAGAGTGGCAAAGAGGAATTATTCTGGAAAGCTAAGGAACCAATCCTCTTCCAGTGATCCTGCATCAGTGTGGAAAGGTCTGAAAGACATCACCAATGTAAGGAGTGAAATTATTTCCTTATGAAATTATCTCCTCATGAAACCAAGTGTTAGGAACTCACACAAAACAGATGCCATGCAACAAAACCATAAAACTAATCTGGAGAAGGGATCTCCAAAGAGAGCAAACAACACCTCTCTCCTCGCTCATTTACGAACCCCTTCTCCCCCCTGCCATCTCTGCCTCTCCCTCTTTTCCCCCAAAAGGTTTCACTCAAAGTTCATTAAGAATATGTATATACCACATATCATGTATCTTGTGAACCTGTTGTTTTTCCCCTTCATGTTTGGTATCGTTCTAAAGGTCTCTGTGCGATTGGTAAATTGGTCTCAATTTCACATTAGTAACTTATAATATAAGAAAACTTTTGTAGAATTGTGTTCTGCTGTTATGCCCCATTCTAATAAGAAAAAGGGCTTGACGTGAGTTTGAAGGTAAACGGGAAACCAACCCCAGCCGACAGATCACCACAGACATAAAAGTAAGATCCACAAATGATTTATTGAAATGTAATAAAATAATTAAATACAGGAGCCATAGCTTCAGGGTGTCCCAAAGCCAAAACAACAAACAAAATAACTTGCAAATAAAACATAAATAAATGTCCTAGCAAAAGATACAAAAATACAATAAACTTCCCTAACTCCCTAAGATAAACAAATCGCAAACAAGGTCAACCTAAATGGCAGGACACCCCTACGCTCCTAAAACACAGGTAGTAACTTAATTAAATTACTTCACAACAGAAATATGAACCATTTACGAAAACAAGTGGTTTGGAATCTGTCGACGGGAGAAGGAATCCGGAGCTCCTCACGCCAGAAGGCCAACGCCAGAATGAGCTCGCCATCTTCCAAGAGTGCCGCCCTTTTAAGACGGAGCAACCACAGGTTCAGCCAATCATGTTTCTCTGCAGCAACCAATTCCTGGACAGACATACACAAAAAACACTCCACACAGAAAACACAGATGCCGAAGTCGTAACATCTGCTGAGGAGGGGGTTTGTCCCCCTCAGTGTCTGTGGGAATGTTTATCTATCTCCAGCCAGGTGCGACCCTGGGTCACGAGAACCTAACAAACCAAAAGGTATTTTATGTTTTTACAACTGATTTGAAGATTTCTTTGTTTCTGGTCTGAGTATATAAGCGAAGTGGCATTATTGTATTTTGGTATTCTGTAGTCAGAAAACCCCACATTGCACATGTGAGGCTCTGGAGCTTTGCACTAGAACTCACATACTGCTGTGTGTCTCTCTGCTGTCAGGTATGCATTTCGTTTTTTATTCAAAAGTGTAATTGTATTAAACACATTGTGCCCATAGAGCACACTGTATAGCTGTTTGTGCTACTACATGTGCACATAGGCTAGTTAAGTTTATTCTCTAAAACACATGATTGCTTTCCTGTAAGTGATCTTTGAAATATTTAGATAAAAGGTTATAAATCCTATGCATTTTAGACTGTGTGTCTTGTGTTAAATTAGGATAACTGTTGTGTGACTATGTTAAAATTGTTTGTCTCCTACGTGGATCACTTGGCTATTCCCCATATAGCTACAGTATCTATGTACCGGAGCAGGGTTGCCATGTGGCTACAATGTGATTCACAATTGCATTATTCTTTCTAAATTGGCTTCTAATTGTTTCATTATGTAATTGGCATGATACAATTTTACCTGACTAATAATAACTTGTTATATTTGATTTATTCTGATCTCTTCTGAAATCATGATTATTTCTAGTAGATTAAAATCGTAGTCTAGCATTTCCGCAAATCTGCGTCCATCACAGATCATACTTAAGTACCAATGGGAGGGGCAGGGGACTCTCTATTAGGGACCTTCTGATTTCTGTTTGTCACTGGCTTAACAAGTTACAGTTTTCGTGATTATAGAGAAAAATTACACTTTTTGTTATGTGCTAGCATGGTACAGCCTACTTGAAGGTATTTAATCACACTGTATCCTCTAAGAACAGAACGGGCGAATTTGTGTCCGTGGGTTCACTAAACGGCCGAGTGAATTTCTGAGCGATGTTAGGTCGTTAATGAACGAATAATCGAAAGTATGGGATTTCCAGAATAATCAAATATCTAAATTAATATACAATCGATATCTGTGATCAGTTTTTAATTAGAAATATTGCCTAAATTTAATGATCACTTGAAATTGGAGTCAGATTGAACACGGAGCTAGACTAAAATTGAAACTAAATCCTGATAAATCCAAACACGCAAGTAAAAGACAGAATACGCCTTAAACCTTCAACCAGGCCGCTGGACTCCGCTTTTTGGGCCGGCGGATGGATTCTTACATCAACTGCAAGACTTCCCCCAGCACTGTGGAGAATCAACAACTGTCAGACGATCTGAATGAGTTTTATTGCAGGTTTGAAAAAACACCATTAACAATAACATTGCCCCCCTCATGGGAAGTCGTGGCCTAATGGTTAGAGAGTCGGACTTGTAACCCAAAGGTTGCGGGTTCGAGTCTCGTACCGGCAGGGATTGTAGGTGGGGGGAGTGAATGTACAGCGCTCTCTCCCACCTTCAATACCACGACTGAGGTGCCCTTGAGCAAGGCACCGAACCCCCAACTGCTCCCCGGGCGCCGCAGCAAAAATGGCTGCCCACTGCTCCGGGTGTGTGTTCACGGTGTGTGTGTGTGTTCACTGCTGTGTGTGTGCACTTTGGATGGGTTAAAATGCAGAGCACTAATTCCAAGTATGGGTCACCATACTTGGCCACATGTCACGTCACTCTACCCCACTCCCGCACTTCAGATCAGTGTAGATGATGTGCGACAGGTCTTCCGGAAGCAGAAGAGGAAAAAAGCACCAGGCCCAGATTGTGTTACACCAGCCTGTCTGAAATCCTGTACTGACCAGCTGGCCCCCATCTTAACTCAGATCTTTAACAGATCACCGGAGCTGTGGGAAGTCCCTTCTTGCTTCAAAACTCCACCATCATCCCCATCCTAAAGAAACCCAAGATAATGGGACTTAATGACCTGTGGCTCTAACATCCAGAGGGGAACCGTCAGGGCCCTCTAGGCCCTCAGAGAGGGCCTAAACTATTAAAATTATATTTACCATTTTTAAATAAACTTATTGAAATGCTAAACTTTTTAATATTATTTTAATAAAAAGTAATCATTTCAAATTTTATTTAAACAATTCATAATTTGACAGCCATCATCTAAATAAAAAGAATACAATGTCTTTGGAAAAAATAAACTCTTCAAATCTGTCTATTCAGTGAGTGCGTTAATTGAACGACGCCCATTTTCTCCATATTTGAATGTTTCTGCCTAGCGTTCGCGGCTCTGTGATTCGTGGTCCAGCTGTGAAATTACAGCAGGCCAAGCAATAGTAAATCAATGGGAGCGTAATTTCAATTGACAGAAAAACTGACCAATCATATATTTTCTTTAAATGGGCAGGCCTTGTTATCACTAACCTTATGACAAGTTCCGCTCGCGGTGTGGATCTCTCGGAAAAAAAAAATATATATATATACACTGATAAACTAACTAGCTGTTATTCATGTCACGATGGAAGCCGAAAAAAACGTAAGTGAGGACATTTACTGGGCCGCTGTGCCAATAATAATATTATTTATTATAAAGACTGCTTGTTTGTCATGAAGTGTCTGTCGCTAATTTATTCTGCTGTGGGCGCTGTCATGGTTTATTGTTTTACATTAAACACATTACATTTGTTGGTTTTGTGGACAGATCGATTGTGTGATGATGCATTTGTGATGATTATTTTCATTTGACTTAAATTTAGCTGTTTTATTTTGGTGATAACAGTCACTTGTGCTGCGCTGTCTTGTTGTATTTCAGAAAGGCGGTCGCACACCGGATGAGGAGCACAGCACCGTGCCGCGTTTAGGGCAACTCACGTCTCGCACACCGAACACGTCGCGTTCAGTTCAATGACAGTCCAAAACCTTTAATCTTTTCTCCAAACAGTCAAAAGTTAACTTAAAGAATTAACATGTGGTGTCAAGGAGTTTAAAGTTCGGTGACTGAAAAAACAGAGAAAAAGGAATGAGAGAGTGCGATCTGTTGTAGTATATATGTGTCACGATTCACTGGGAGGAAGGAACGAGGAGACGCAGGAGAATACTTCGATTGAGACTTTACTCCAACAAGCAAGGGTATATCAACACAGGAACTCAAGGATGACATTTAACAGTTGATGCTAGACACAGGGAAACACAGGGCTTAAGTAGACAAGGAAACTAATGAGGGAACACCTGGAATTAATGAACATGACGACATGAGGGAAAACACAGCTGGAACCAAATTAACAAAATGAAGACAGGAACAGGAAACAAGACCATAAAAGGAAAACAGGAACTAAGACAGGGGTAAAACAAGGAAACACAAGTCCACAACACTGACATTACTCCCCCCTCCCGGAAGGCGCATCCCGCGCCGTAACAATTCCACCGGTGGGGGGCGCCCTGGAGGCTGGTACAGGACGGAGACATGGGAGGCCTCCAGGGTGGATACTACCGCATACTACCCCCCCAAAAAATCCTTGGGGAGAATATCGTCTTTCGAGGCCTTCCGTAGGCCTAACTCGGGAACAGAGGCCCTCCCTGAGCTTGACTTGGGGACTGGAGCTCTCCTTGGGCTGGACATAGGAACTAGAGCCCTTTCTGTGCTACACTCGGGGATTGGAGTCTTCTCTGGGCTAAACTCGGGGACAGGAGCCCTCACTGGGCTAAACTCGGGGACAGGAGCCCTCACTGGGCTAAACTCGGGGACAGGAGCCCTCACTGGGCTAAACTCGGGGACAGGAGCCCTCACTGGGCTAAACTCGGGGACAGGAGCCCTCACTGGGCTAAACTCGGGGACAGGAGCCCTCACTGGGATATACTCGGGGACAGGAGCCCTCCTTGGGCTAAACTCGGGAACAGGAGCCCTCCCTGGGCTCAACGGGAAATCAGGAGCCCTCCCTGGGCTCAACTGGGGGGCTGGAGCTGACACTGGAGCAAGCTCTGGGACTGGAGCAGACACTGGAGTGAGCTCATGGGCTGGAGCCGACCGCCTTCTCCTCCTTAGATTCCTCTTTTGGTTCGGGTTGAAATGCGTGGTCGGCGGGCTTGACTGAGGAATGGCCGGCGGACTTGACTCGGGAACGAGGGGGACTCGGGGACTGAGGGGTTCCGGATCGGGATCGGGCACTCTCCAGACACCGGATGACCGCCTCCTACCAGTCGAGGTTGGTGGTGTCTGGGAGCTCCATGGACAGATGCTATGTTATCCCGAGCCGGAACAGAGTCAAGAGGGTTTCCCCATCGAGGGAGCTGGTGAGGGCGAGTGGCACGAATGCCCTCACGTAGATAAGGTCGTGGCTTGCCTGAGCCACGGCGATGAGCATCGCCCGTTCCTCCATTTGGGCGGGGAGAAACGAACGGAAAAAAAAACAAAACACTTTTCAAAAAACTAAAAACAAACACGGGTAGAAGGGGTGCTGCTTACTGTCACGGTCGGCTGTTCTGTCACGATTCGCTGGGAGGAAGGAACGAGGAGACGCAGGAGAATACTTCGATTGAGACTTTACTCCAACAAGCAAGGGTATATCATAAACGAACGAAAAAAAAAACTTTTCAAAAAACAAAAAACAAACACGGGTGGAAGGGGTGCCGCTTACTGTCACGGTCGGCTGTTCTGTCACGATTCACTGGGAGGAAGGAACAAGGAGACGCAGGAGAATACTTCGATTGAGACTTTACTCCAACAAGCAAGGGTATATCAACACAGGAACTCAAGGATGACATTTAACAGCCGACGCTAGACACAGGGAAACACAGGGCTTAAGTAGACAAGGAAACTAATGAGGGAACACCTGGAATTAATGAACATGACGACATGAGGGAAAACACAGCTGGAACCAAATTAACACAATGAAGACAGGAACAGGAAACAAGACCAAAAAAGGAAAACAGGAACTAAGACAGGGGTAAAACAAGGAAAGACATGTCCACAACACTGACAATATGTGAAGCATGGACTTTATTGTCTTCCAGCCAAGGATGAAGTCTATATACATTAAAAATAATTTGGGACAGATATAATGTAATTTAATGGAAAACTATGTGAGTGGTGCTCTGTGGCGGGGCAGGATTTTGAACAGTGCCCAGAGTCGCTGCTGGGATCTGCGGACAGTCGCTGATGGCACAGCTGGTGTGCATACACTCATAGAAAACAATGTGTTCGAATAAAGACGTGGTGGGGCACAGCAGTGCGCTTCTTGTCCGGTGTGTGACCACATTAAGGCTGGATTAGAAATGTTCAAAGATGACTTTTAGAAGATGACTAATCTAGGGTGGTAGTTTGTTTTTTCCCCAGACGAGGGTAGAGGGAGAGGGCCTAGTCTCAAGAGTCACGGTTCGCTACTGCTAACGTCTGTGGCCATTAAGTCATTTGAAAGACTGGTTTTGGCTTATCTGAAGGACATCACTGGACACTTACTGGACCCCCAGCAGTTTGCTTACCGAGCAAACAGGTCTGTGGATGATGCCGTCAACATGGGACTGAACTACATCCTGCAGCATCTGGACAGACCAGGGTCTCATGTGAGGATCCTGTTTGTGAATTTCAGCTCGGCGGCTTTCAACACTGTCATTCCAAACCTCCTCCTGTCCAAACTAACTCAGCTATCCATACCCACCTCCGTTTGTCAGTGGATCACCAGCTTCTTGACTGACAGGCAGCAGCTAGTAAAGCTGGGAAAATGCTCATCCAGCACCCGTACAATCAGCACTGGCGTCCCCCAGGGTTGCGTCCTCTCCTCACAGCTCTTCTCCCTCTACACCAATGACTGCACTTCCAAAGACCCCTCTTTCAAGCTCCTGAAGTTCACAGATGACACCACACTTATCGGCCTCATTCAGGACGATGACGAGTCTGCCTGCAGACAAGTGGTTAAAGAGCTGGCTGTCTGGTGCAGTCTTAACAACCTGGAGCTCAACACGCTCAAAACAGTGGAGAGGATCATGGACTTCAGGAGAAACCCCCCTGCACTCCCCCCACTCACCATCATGAACAGCACTGTAACAACTGTGGAGTCATTCAGCTTCCTGGGCACCACCATCTCTCAGGACCTTAAGTGGGACATTCACATTCTCAACTCAACTCAACCTTTATTTATAAAGCACTTTCAAAACCATTAAAATGGACCAAAGTGCTGTCAATAAATAATAAATAATACTAAAATTCATGCACACATAAAATAACAACGAGACATAACATCAGCTTATGCAGCCAATCCCTCACAATTCTCCGACCTAATCAAATGCTGAAAGCTTGATAAAATAAGTAGGTCTTCAAGTCCTTTTTAAAAATGTCCATGCTTGCCGAGGATTTTATAGATAATGGTAACACATTCCAGAGTGCAGGAGCCGCAACAGAAAAAGCGCGGTCTCCACTACGCCTCAGCCGAGACTCTGGGACGGTTAGGAGCATATTCTGAGAGGAGCGCAGATGACGTTGAGACTGGTAAGAGATTAACATGTCCTTTATATACTCAGGAGCCTGATCCTGCAATGCTTTATAGACAAACATTAACACCTTGTATTGTATTCTGTATTTTACAAGTAACCAGTGAAGATATATCAATACAGGCGTTATATGATCCCGTTTTCTGGTGTTTGTTAAGATTCTTGCAGCAGCATTTTGGACATACTGAAGACAAGCAACCAGGGATTCACATATGCCTAGATAAAGAGCATTACAATAATATCCAACCGTGTGGAAATAAAGGCATGCAAAACATTCTCCACATCCTTGTTTGAAAGGATAGGTTTCAGTTTAGACAATTGAGTCCATTGTTAAAAAGGCCCAGCAGAGGTTGTACTTCCTTCGCCATCTGAAGAAGTTCAACCTGCCACAGGAGCTGCTAAAAACAGTTCTACTCCGCCATCATTGAATCCGTCCTCTGCAATTCAATAACTGTCTGGTTCAGCTCAGCTACCAAAACTGACCTCAGAAGACTACATAGGATAGTCCGGACTGCTGAGCGAATCACTAGTACAACACTCTCCACTCTCCAAGAACTGTACTTATCCAGAGTGAGCAAAAGGGTTGGCAAAATCACTCTGGACCCCTCACATCCAGCACACTCCCTCTTTGAACTGTTGCCGTCTGGTCGACGTTACAGAGCACTGACCACCAGAATGGCCAGGCACAGGAACAGTTTCTTCCCTCAGGCAATCCATCTCATGAACACTTGACAATAAACGTGGAACACACAACACTATTATACATTTATTTAACACACATACTCATTTAGATTTCAAATTTGCACATAGCATACCTGTACATACAAATAGTCTATTTTGTATATTGTGTTTTTGCTGTTTTGTACATTGTCTATTTTGTATATTTGTATATTATTCCTTTTATTCTCTGTGTCTTGTCTTGTCACTGTCATTCTGTTGCACTCTGGAGCTTCTGTCACTAAAACAAATTCCTCATATGTGCAAGCATACCTGGCAATAAACCTCATTCTGATTCTGATTCTCTGTGACTTGTGTTCTTTAAGTTTTTGTCTGAGACTGACATCTAATACACATTTATAATTATTTTATATTCTATTATTTTTTATTATTTTCATAAGGATTCTCCATTCCTAGTCCAGGTGAGTCACTTTCCCACAAAGTTTAGTTTGATCTCTACTTAAACGCACCTGAATCAACTAGTCAAGTTCTTTGCGTTCACTTGTCGGGTGTCAAAACTAAACTAAGCACAAATGTGTTTCTAAAGAAGCAGGAATAAGGAACCTGCTTTACAGGCTCCCAAAATGAATGTTTTACACGCGTCACTCAAACACAGTACCACAATCACATGAGTTCAGGAAAAGAGAAACTGAAGTGTAGTTGAGCTGTTGTGTGTTTGTGTCTCTGTATAAAGGGTCTACAGCTGTCCTCAGTGCAGACAGACCTTCAGTCCAAGACCTGCTTTAGCTAGAAACACCATGCTGGCTGATCTGGTGGAGAAACTGAAGAAGACCAAACTACCTGCAGACTGTAACGCTGGAGCTGGAGATGTGCAGTGTGACGTCTGTACTGGAAGAAAATACAAAGCCGTCAAGTCCTGTCTGATGTGTCAGGAATCTTACTGTCAAACTCATTTTGACCGTCATGAAGAGCTTCATTCACGTAACCACAAAAAGTGATCGATGCCACTGGACGACTGCAGGAGATGATCTGCCAGAAACATGAGAAGCTCTTTGAGGTTTTCTGTCACACTGAGATCAAGTTAATACTCAGTGTAGTGATCCAATAGTCTGATTATTTTCTGTGTAAAGCCGCAGCTTAATTACACAGAAAACAGAAACACTTTCAATTTGAAGCTCTACGTCTGTGCCATTTTCAATGTTATAATACTTACACTTGTAGTGTGAAACAGGCCTTAATCTTTATGTGCATTCATGTACAAGGGTGGTAAAAATCACTTCTAGAGTTTGAACCCACAGCCTTTATCATTTTCACATTTACTGGATTCATCTGTTCACATGATGATTTAGTGCCAGTAGTTTTCTGTGACATTTACTGTCATTCGTTGGTCCTGCAGAAGCAGCTGAAGGAGATGCAGAAAACGTTCCAGCAGAGAATCCAGCAGAGAGAGAAAGATCTTCAGCAGCTGAGAGAGGCTGTGGAGACTCATAAGGTGAGTCTGGAGAAGAAGAGAAGTTTGTCTTAGTCTCAGTTCAGACTCACTGAAGCCTGAATCACTGTGTGTCCTAACAGCGCTCTGCACAGACAGCAGTGGAGGACAGTGAGAGGATCTTTACTGAGCTCATCCGCTCCATTGAGAGACGTCGCTCTGAGCTGATACGGCTGATCAGAGATCAGGAAAAGACTGCAGTGAGTCGAGCTGAAGGACGACTGGAGCGACTGGAGCAGGAGATCAATGATCTGAGGAGGAGAGACGCTGAGCTGGAGCAGCTTTCACACACACGGGATCACATCCAGTTCCTGCAGGTAACAGAGATCTAGAACAGGATCATAGTGAACTTGAGCAGATCCTGCTGTGACAGGAGCCTTACAGAGAAACATTTCATGAGTGTCTTATTATATAATCATCAGTCAGACTCTCATCTGATCATCTTCTTGTGAAAGAGACGCTGATTACAAATGGCTTTCAGCTCTGGAAATCTCTTAGGAATCATTTCTCTGAGCTCTTTCTTCTGGAAGATATATTTAGCTGTCAAACACCACTAGCACCACCAACTGTTCAAAACTTCACTAACATTTCAACTTTTTCCTCATTTCTCCTTCTGATTTATAACTCTGTAGAGTTTCCAGTCTCTCTCAGCACCTCCTGAATCTACAGACGTAAATGATGATCTCTTCAGTTCTCTCGTCTCTTCTGATGCTCTGAGAGAATCTGTTCATCAGCTGAGAGACAAACTGGAGGATTTCTGCAAAGAGGAGCTCGAGAAGATCTCAGGCAGAGGTAAAGTCCTGAAGATTCATCTGCTCTCAGAAACCAGTCCATCATCATCTCATATCATGGAGAACATCATATTAGAAATGTGTTAGGAATAGATACAGGATCATGAGAATCACACTGTTCATGTCTGTTGATTTCCACAGTCACATTCACCAACATTGTTCCCAGAACCAGGAACGACTTCCTACAATGTAAGTCAGTAAGAAAACAAGCAGAAAAACTCACTGAGTGTGTTCCAGGAGATCAATGATCTGAGGAGAAGAGATGCTGAGCTGGAGCAGCTTTCACACACACAGGATCACATCCAGTTCCTGCAGGTAACAGAGATCTAGAACAGGATCATAGTGAACTTGAGCAGATCCTGCTGTGACAGGAGCCTTACAGAGAAACATTTCATGAGTGTCTTATTATATAATCATCAGTCAGACTCTCATCTGATCATCTTCTTGTGAAAGAGACGCTGATTACAAATGGCTTTCAGCTCTGGAAATCTCTTAGGAATCATTTCTCTGAGCTTTTTCTTCTTACTTGAAAATATAAAACACTATTACCATGTCTGTCACTCAAACGGCTCTCCTGTCAGAACTTTTCTTTCGCTTTAAATCACTCGTATAAGTGGCGTCCCCGTGTGGAGCTGATGAGTTTTGATTTCTGTTTTCTGTAGAGTTTCCAGTCTCTCTCAGCACCTCCTGAATCTACAGACGTAAATTATGATCTCTTCAGTTCTCTCTTCTCTTTTGATGTCCTGAGAGAATCTGTCCATCAGCTGGGAGACAAACTGGAGGATTTCTGCAAAGAGGAGCTCAAGAAGATCTCAGACAGAGGTAAAGTCCTGGAGATTCACCTGCTCTCAGAAACGAGTCCATCAACATCTCATATCATGGAGAACATCATATTAGAAATGTCTTAGGAATGAATGCAGGATCATAAGAATCACACTGTTCATGTCTGTTGATTTCCACAGTCATAATCACCAACATAGATCTCTGGACCAGGAACGACTTCCTACAATGTAAGTCAGTAAGAAAACAAGCAGAAAAACTCACTGAGTGTGTTTATGTTCTTCCTGTAGAAGGGGAAATAAGAGTTTTATAATTGATGATGTAAATGATGATTTGTACAGGATATCTGGTCATCTGTACTGAGACACTGATGATACACTGAACATGAAGAGTTCAGCTGCATGAAAAGGTCTAACAGGTTCATAATTCCTGATTCTGATTTGTTTTATCTCCATCAGATTCCTATCAGTTCACTCTGGATCTGAGCACAGCACATAAACACCTCCGTCTGTCTGAAAGCAACAGAGTGATTACTTACACTGGCACAGATCAGTTGTATCCTGATCATCCAGACAGATTTGAGTGTGTTCTTCAGGAGTTGTGTAGAGAGAGTGTGTGTGGACACTGTTACTGGGAGCTGGAGTGGAGTGGGAAATATGGTGTGCGTATAACAAGACAGTAAGATCAGTGTGTGTGTGTGAGTCCTGCTGAGTGACAATGTTTTTCTGTACTTTTTATGTGTATCAGTCAAATTACCCTTCAATTCAAATGATCACACAGTCAATAAACCATTTTCATTATTTACCTCATGCCCTTTTCAGTTTTTTATGTTCTTCTGTCTTTTGGTGTCTCAAGCCGCTGTTTTTATTACCATGCATTTAATTGTTAACCATGTCCCAAGTGTCCCAACAAGGATAGTAAAACCAGTCATTTTTGACCTTGTGACGACATTTAGGGTTTGGGTAAGGGGTTACTGTACAGTTTGTACAGTACAAAAAACATCAAATCTATGTATTTTCTCCACAAAACATGGAAACCCAACATGTGTGTGTTCAGTAGTTCAGTAGTTACCTCACTGGCTGGAGTAGCAGGTCAGCTGAATTATTAGAAGTGCTGGGTTGTAACTGGTTATAGAGCGTAGTCAAAACAGGCAGGGTCAAACACCAGCAAACAACTATGTCCCAGGGCAAAATAAGAGAGTAATCAGGCATTGGTCAGGGCAGGCAGCAAACAATCACAATCCAGGGAACAATCCAAAGACAAAACCACAAAGGCAAGAACACAAGGAAACGCTTAGAAATGTACGCTAACAGCTAAACAAGACTCAACAATGTTTGAGTGTGAGAGTGCAACTTAAATAGTCCTCCTAATGGTAAACAGGTGTGTCTGTAATTAGTTCCTAGGCTGGTGATTGTGGGAAAATGCACAGAATAAAAAATAAAGCAAATTAGGAAACATAAAAATGAATACCCGTGGAATACCCTAAGGAAACGTGGATGTTTTACATGTCCAAAGCATATAAAGTGAATAAACTAGTCTATCACCTTTTTACATAAACAATGAGAAACCATAAAAACATAAATTTATTCCCTTCATTCAAGTGTTCGGTTCACGTATGCGCATATCAGTGGCTCATCGCTCATCGAGTCTGCTTCCTCAGTTCAGTGACTGTTGGAGGAACTGGAGCACTAAATGAGTTCACAGGCATTAATTTTGTGTTTCTTGGTATGCTTTTTTATTCTCAAAGACAGCCGCTGACTTGCATTTTATGATTCACCAAGGACCACACTTTCAGCTAAAAATCTTCTTTACTGTTCTACTGAAGGAAAAAAGTCACCTACATCTTGGATGCCCTGTGGGTGAGTAAATTAACAGAAAATGTTCACTTTTGAGTGAACTATGCCTTTTAAGACACGATCAGGTTCTATTTGGGTTCAATGTGCTGAAGCATTTTTTAGTCACTCCAGGATTTCACGATTCTGCGATTGCAGAATTTAATGCAAAATCAAACACTGCATTATTTGCGGCACCTTGTATTTTTGTCTGAATCCTGATGAGACCGATTGCTACTATACAGCCTCATGTTTGTGAAGTTTCAGTGTCACTAACAGTTGGCGTTCTCAACTGTACAAACAACTGTAGTAACAAACAACCGTACACAACAAGGCACGAGAAAACCTTAATAAGGTATCACTATCTGTTAAAGGGGTGTCAGACAATCAAATAAAGTGTCAAATTGCCCAAATGTATTTACAAATCACATATCCAATACTTAACAATTCAAAGTACAACATAGATGGGTGGATGTGCGAGTTTGTGTGTGTGTACAAGTCACAAAGTTCATAATATATACAAAGTTCGGATCAGGCTCACCAGCAATGGATTGTCTATGAGTGGTCCATTCAGCAGCAGTATCTGTCCTCACCAGCAAGTATTCCACAAGATAAAGCCCCCCTAAAATATAGTACTCCACAGTGAGATCGCTCGTGAATAATCCACAAAGCCAGGAAGGAGAGTAATCCGTGCATCTGCAATCACCTAACCCATTTTAGAGTTTGTTTCACATACTGCTCCTCTAAAATGCCGATCAGCGGCTCTTTTACCAGTTCAAAAATCAAAACACTGAGAAGAGCTTCGGGGGCACGACCCACGGGAGCGTGGGGTTTCTGGTAAAAGTCTCGCAAGTGCGAGAACACGGACCACGCACACATATAATAATGGGGTAATACAAGACAGAAAATAGACAATAACACATAATATGTAGGCATGTAGTAAAAGAAGGATTACTCACACCAACATATACACATGCCTACTAATATGTGGCTATGCTACAAACTGCTCTGAAGTTATAAATAATGATCAATCTAATCATAGCCTTTGAGCTACTTTTTTTGAGTAAATCTATTCAACTCTACAATGAGACTCCATTGATGTGCTTGAGCTGTTAAGGCCGGGACACACCAAGCCAACTTCAAAGAACTAGCGGTGAAGAAAGTCGACGGTGTTGTCACCTTGCGTCGGCAGCATCGGACCAAAGGCTTGATAGTACATGCGGGAAGGCCCGCCAAGAGAGCATTACAATAGTCCAGTCTGGAGAGCTTGGACAAGGAGTTGTGCAGCTTGCTCTGATAGGAAGGGTCTAATCTTCCTAATGTTGTATAAGGCAAATCTGCAGGACCGGGCCGTTGTAGCAATATGGTCTGTGAAGCTTAACTGATCGTCGATCACAACTCCAAGGTTCCTGGCTGTCCTGGAAGGAGTTATGGTTGACGAACCCAGCTGTATAGAGAAGTTGTGATGAAGTGCTTTGTTGGCTGAGACCACGAGCAGTTCTGTCTTAGCAAGGTTGAGTTGAAGGTGATGGTCCTTCATCCAGCTAGTATCTCAGACAGACTGCAATGCGACCAGCTACTGTCGGATCGTCTGGTTGGAATGAGAAGTAGAGTTGAGTGTCATCAGCATAGCAGTGATAAAAAAAGCCATGCTTCTGAATGACAGATCCTAATGATGACATGTAGATGGAGAAGAGAAGAGGTCCAAGCACTGAGCCTTGAGGAACCCCAGTAACAAGAAGTTGTGACTTAGAAACCTCCCCCCTCCAAGACACCCTGAAAGACCTACCTGAGAGGTAAGACTTGAACAATTGGAGTGCGGTTCCCGAGATGCCCATCTTTATGAGGGTGTTGTTTTATCATCCAAACAATTTCTTAGAAAGTTTGCATATAGTTTAAGTGGCAAATATTAGAACCTGTAACTCTAATGTGGTATAATGAATATGAGAAGAATGTAGCTGATGCTGTGAAAGTGCTGGATTGAGGTGAGTTACTAAAGATCAGTCAAGTCAACAAGAGCCGCACAAACCTGATGTTCCTGCAGGTTATTGGGTGAAGTGTGGAGCTGATGAGTTTGGATTTCTGTCTTCTGTAGAGTTTCCAGTCTCTCTCAGCACCTCTTGAATCTACAGATGTAAATTACATTCCCTTCAGTTCTCTCTTCCCTTTTGATAACCTGAGATAATCTGTCCATCAGGTAAGAGACAAACTGGAGGATTTCTGCAAAGAGGAGCTCAAGAAGATCTCAGTGCAGGAATTCTGTCCTTTTACAGCGTCTCTGACCCAATGTAACAGTGAGATGTTATAGAGTCTCTTCTTTTCTCTTCAATACATTAATAGTGCAGCTGAACTTCTGTCAGTAAAATAACGTCAGAATAAATGTGTGTAATAAATCCTCATATAGACAGTAAGATCAGTGTGTGTGTGAAATAGAGGTGTGTTAATATCAATGCCATATAAGAGCATCAGAAGGAAGGGACGGGGTGATGAGTGTTTGTTTGGATATAATGATCAAAGTTTGATAAAAAAAAGGAATCTAAAAATAAGATTTTAGTATGTCTTGATTTACACCATTCCCCTGCTCGCATTTGTCACAATGGTTACTGATTTGATTTGCTATCACGTTCAGCTGTATCACCTCATTATCCTGTGTATTTAAGTTCCCGTGTTTTCAGTTCTAGTTTTCCGGTCTTGTCTACGTTACTTCAGTTTTGTGCTCTATCTACACTGTGTTTGGATTAAAAACTTTTGAAATTTTCATCTTTCTCCTAGTGTGTTTGTATACACATGAAGAGCTTACCACAGACAGAGAGCCCAAGCCCACCGCAATGTGTGAGACAGCGCATGTAGGAGCGACTGAGCAAATCATCGTCCCAGAGTGCAAGCCTCACAAGTCTGACCAGGTGCATGAGCCGGCAGCACCATCCATCGTGGGAGTAATAGTGGAGTATGAGGGAATGGAATGGAGCCCCGCCCACACTCCCGTCGCTTAGAGTGAGATACCCTGACAACATGAAATACCCTGACATCTACAAATATTTGTGTCCTTAAATGCTTGTTGTTTGGGTCAACAGCTTATAAAAACGTAGTTCTGGGTTTTTTAGCTTGTTTACTGTACACCTTGTCACATAAAAGCTTTTAGACATTGTTCTGTTTTTTTGTTATAAGTCAGAAATGACAAGAAAGCAGCTTCCCGCAATACAAAGTCAATGGAGAGGGTTGGTTTTCAGATTATGACGCGTGTCATCTCTATGGATCCCCTGGCTCCACCACCAGCCGCTGATACCATCACTGCACCTTGGCCCATCGCCCTGACTCCTCAGCCTTTGCTCTTTCCTTCCTTTGCTCCACCAGGGACCATCGGGCTTACAGCTCCACCGGGCTCCATCGGACCATCGTCTCCACCTTCGTTAAACTTCACCCTTCCTACGCCACGGACTTGTGAGCCATCTGCTACACTCCGTCTCTCCCACCCCTACAGCTACGCCATTCCTCCTACCTCGGTTCCACCTTGGGGGTGGGTCATCACTACAGCTCCATCGCAGCCTCCAAAGCCTATGGTGTCGTCTGGTCCATTGGTCTCTGTCTGTGCCCAGGGCTCCAATTCCATCGGCTCCATTGCCTTCATTCATCACCATGGTGGCATTGAAGTCTACATTCCAACAGCTCCTCCCTCCAGCAATGCTGCCGTGGATCGCTGTCATGGCTGTGGCCTGAATCACCATCTGGCTCCCCCTGCTCCTGACCTTTCCATGGCTCACTCCACCATCTTCACCACCTTGGTGTCTTCAGTTTTCACCTCTCCCTGGTTCCAGTCCTCCACCATAGCCTCCTCTATCCATCTGCCGGCATGAAGTCGCGCCTTTCTGGGAGGAGGCATACTGTCATGGTTTTAGTTCAGTTTGGACTTTGACTTCATTTGCACATTTCCCCTGCCCGCATTTGTCACCATGGTTACTAATTTGATTTTTGATTTTTGATCCCATTCAGCTGTGTCGCCTCGTTATCCTGTGTATTTAAGTTCCTATGTTTTAAGTTTTAGTCATCCGGTCTTGTCTATGTTACTGCAGTGTTGTGCTCTATCTACCCTGTGTAGATAGAGCACTGTACCTGTGTTTTGGATTAAAGACAGAAACTTTTATCTTCCTCCTAGTGAGTTTGTCTACAGCGCAGTTATAACAGACCTAAAATGAGTAACCTAAATAACATTACTAACTACAGTTTTCATCATATAGTCTGTAATCAGTATCAGACTACAATTTGTTAGTAATCTACCCAGCACTGCCTAACAGTGGATGGTGGCAGGTCACGTGACCTGTAGTAATCCTGTAGTATTCATGATGCAGTATTGCTGCAATATTTAAAGCTGTTGACTTGCTTCACTGTAACTTATTTTTTTTTAGTGTTTGTATGAGACTGATATCTAGTAGACATCAGAGACAGACTTGTCTTAAACACGTCACTCAAACACAGAAACAGGAAACAGGAAACACGACTTAAGGGAAAGAGAAAGAGAAGATGTAGTTAGCTGTTTTGTGCTTGTGTCTCTGTATTCATGCAGTAAAATGGCAGAAGTCAAATTTTCCCAAGATGAGTTCATGTGTACAGTGTGTCTGGATCTCCTGAAGGATCCAGTGACAATCCAATTTGGACACAGTTACTGTAAGAGCTGTATTACAGGCTTCTGGGATAAGGAGGATCAGATGAGAGTCTACAGCTGCCCTCAGTGTAAACAGACCTTCAGTCCAAGACCTGCGTTAGCTAGAAACACCATGCTGGCTGAACTGGTGGAGAAACTGAAGAAGACCAAACTACCTACAGACTGTTACGCTGGAGCTGGAGATGTGCAGTGTGACGTCTGTACTGGAAGAAAATACAAAGCCGTCAAGTCCTGTCTGATGTGTCAGAAATCTTACTGTCAAACTCATTTTGACCGTCATGAGGAATTTCATTAATGTAAGCCACACAAAGTGATTGATGCCACTGGACGACTGCAGGAGATGATCTGCCAGAAACATGAGAAACATCTGGAAGTGTACTGTATTACTGACCAACAATGCATTTGTAAGCTGTGTACAAAATATGAACATA
Organism: Sinocyclocheilus anshuiensis; assembly: GCF_001515605.1. Lineage (NCBI taxonomy): Eukaryota > Metazoa > Chordata > Actinopteri > Cypriniformes > Cyprinidae > Sinocyclocheilus > Sinocyclocheilus anshuiensis. The sequence goes on from NW_015557077.1 coordinate 163,202, forward strand.
AAAACCACAACACTGTATCAGCTGCAGCACAGAGGACAGAGAAACAGGTATTTAAAACTAGCAATCAAGTTAATACTCATTGTAGTGATCCAATAGTTTATTTTCTGTGTAGAGCCACGGATTAATGATGCAAAACACTTTCTATTTGAGGCTCTACATCTGTGTCAATTTCACTTTTATGATACTTACACTTGTAGTATGAAACAGGCCTGAATCTTTATATTAATCCATGTACAATGGTGGTAAACAATCAGTCATCCCTTCTAGAGTTTGAACCTACAACCATTAGTTATCAGTTCGACTTTTACTGGATTCATCTGTTCACATGATGATTTAGTGACAGTAGTTTTATGTAATATTTACTGTTATCCATTTGTCCTGCAGAAACAGCTGAAGGAGATGCAGAAGATGTTCCTACAGAGAATCCAGCAGAGAGAGAAAGATCTTCAGCAGCTGAGAGAGGCTGTGGAGTCTCATAAGGTGAGTCTGGAGAAGAAGAGAAGTTTGTCTCAGTCTCAGTTCAGACTCACTGAAGCCTGAATCACTGTGTGTCCTAACAGCGCTCTGCACAGACAGCAGTGGAGGACAGTGAGCGGATCTTTACTGAGCTCATCCGCTCCATTGAGAGAAGATTCTCTGAGTTGATACGGCTGATCAGAGACCAAGAAAAGGCTGCAGTGAGTCGAGCTGAAGAACAACTGGAGCGACTGGAGCAGGAGATCAATGATCTGAGGAGGAGAGATGCTGAGCTGGAGCAGCTTTCACACACACAGGATCACATCCAGTTCCTGCAGGTAACAGAGATCTAGAAGAACAGGATCATAGTGGACTTGAGCAGATCCTGCTGTGACAGAGACTCACAGAGAAACA
>NW_015557077.1:164170-187898 GCF_001515605.1 Sinocyclocheilus anshuiensis
GTGAACCAAAAACAACTGATAGCAGCTCTCAGTGATATGTGTCGGGTTCCCGCTATGATAGCAGCAACATTCACAATTATTGATGATATTGCTCCTGTGAAAGTCAGCAAGAAGAGAAAATCAACAGTAGTACAGAGTATGAAAAGACAATGCAGAAAAGCTAAGCGGATGTGGCGGAAGACGAAACTTGAAATTCACTATAGCATATTGCAGATATGCTCACTGACTATAAACCTAACAGACCACTCAGATCATTAGGATCGAGTCAATTAGAAGAAATACCAAGGGTTCACACAAAACAAGGGGAATTCGCTTTTAGCTATTTTGCCGCCCGCAGTTGGAATCAGCTTCCAGAAGAGATCAGATGTGCTAAAACATGTCAAATTTAAATCTAGACTCAAAACTAATCTGTTTAGCTGTGCATGTATTGAATGAGCACTGTGCGATGTCCGAACTGATTGCACTGCATTTTATGTATTTCACTGTATTTTATGCAACCCGAAATGATTGCACTGTATTTTATGTATAATCATTTTCTATTTTTAACTGTCTTAAATTCATTTTAAATCAATTTTTAAATAATTTTCAAAGTTTTTAAATTCCTTGTTTCATTTTTATGATTATTTTTTATGATTATTTTACTTTCTTTTATGTAAAGCACTTTGAATTACCATTGTGTACGAAATGTGCTATAAAAATAAACTGCCTTGCCTTGCCTTGCCTAGAAGAACAGGATCATAATGGATATGAGCCAGATCCTGCTGTGACAGGAGACGCACAGAGAAACATTTCATGAGTGTCTTATTATATAATCATCAGTCAGACTCTCATCTGATCATCTTCTTTTGAAAGAGACAACACTTAAAAAATGGCTTTCAGCTCTGGAAATATCTTAGGAATCTTTCTCTTAGCTCTTTCTTCTGGAAGATATAAGTATCTGTCAAACACCACTAGCACCACCAATAGTTCAAAACTTTTCAACTTTTTAAAAATTGGATCAGGTGATCTTCAAAGCTGATAAAATGTATTTTTATTTGCCTGCATGTTAAATTTGACCATGAAGACCCCAAACATGTAGGTAACATGCTGTATATTAGCAATCAGTCCTACAAGGATTTCAGACAAAAATGCAAGGTGCCACAAAATGGAGTGTTTGCTTGATTTTGCAATACATTCTGAAATCACAAAATCGTGAAATCCTGGAGTGACAGAGCAATGCCTTAGCAATATGAAACCAAACCAAACCTGATTGTGTCTTAAAGGGTTAAACAAAACAGCACTCATTAAGTATATACAGTTATGTAAATGGATGTGAAGAAGGTTTAATCGATTTTGTGTCCATTTTGTGTGAATGCATGTGAAGATCTGTTCTTCCTTTGTGGCTTTGGCCACATGGCAAAACTTGTTTCTGCTGTGAGGGGGATTTACGATCAGTCACACTTTGATGAGTAAAGGCTGATTTATACTCGACGCGTCCGCAAGTTCGCTTGGGTGCGTGCAGAAATATGACGTCCTTGCGGTGTTGGCGGAAGTCTGCTTTGAGTGTGCGTGACCTCATTTTGCGTGCCGGTGTGCACGGCATTTTTTTTAACTTTCTGCCCAGCTCTGCTTCTGAAGATGCATGCCTTCAGGGCGACTCTAGCCGAACAGGCACATCTGTGCCGGCATTTGTGTGAAACAGAAGCAGTTTGATGTGAAGTTCAAACACCACCAGGTGCAACCTCTGACACTTTAAGGGAAAATAATGTATAGTTTTTTTGTATAGTTTGTCCAATTAATTTAGATACTGTTTCTACACTATTTGCTTAAAGTTGTCTTGTGTTTGATGCAAAATAAACCCAAAAGCTTAAGATTATTTTAATCAGTTTGTACATAAAGAAATTATTAATTCATCAACTCATTCATCACGCGAGAAGTCTTGTACTGGCAAATGACTTCTTCTCACCAGTGATTCCCAATTGCTTTAGAGGACAATTATTCCTCGTCACCCCCTGTCGTTTCAAAGAATAGTACAATCGTGAGCGCGACAAGTATAAAAGCCTCGTCCGTTTGGGAAGGTGCGCGCGCAGTCAGCGGAGACTCGCGGAGCGGAGCTAGGTGAAAGTATAAATCCTGCTTAAGGGAGAACAAAGCATTTCCTGCATAGGGTTTACTGTTTGTTAATGTTAACCCCCCTCTCCACAAGAGGTAGTGTTGTTTATCTGAAGGCAAAAGTCATTCCTTTGTTGTCCACAAATCTTGATCTCATCAGAATATAACGTTGTGTGGAAAGGAGTTTTGCCATCTTGACTGCTGTTCACTACAACACTCAGGTTCTGTTTGGTTTCAATGCACTCAAGCATTGTTAAGTCACTCCAGGATTTCACGATACTATGATTGGAGAATTTATTGCAAAATCAAACACTACATTTTTTTGTAGCACCTTGCATTTTTTCTGAAATCCTGATGAGACTGATTGCTAATATACAGCGTCATGTTTGTGAAGTTTCGGTGTCTTTAACCATTATAAAGCTATAAATAATTGTCGTAGCCTTTGAACTGCTTTTTTTTTTAGCAAATCTACTTAGCCCTACAATGAGACTCCATGTGCTTGAGCTACTGGATGGACATTTACATTCTTAGCAGATGTTTTATCATCCAAACTATTTCCTAGAATGTTCACATATAGTGCAAGTGGCAAATACTAGAATCTTCTGGCTCTAATGTGATATAATGAATATAAGAAGAATGTAGCTGATGCTGTGAAAGTGCTGGATTGAGGTGAGTTACTAAAGATAAGTCAAGTCAACAAGAGCTGCAAAAATCTGATGTTCCTGCAGGTTATTGGGTGAAGTGTGGAGCTGATGAGTTTTGATTTCTGTTTTCTGTAGAGTTTTCAGACTCTCTCAGCACCTCCTGAATCTACAGACATAAACGAGGTTCCCTTCATTTCTCTCATCTCTTTTGATGGCCTAAAAGAATCTGCCCATCAGCTGAGAGACAAAGTGGAGGATTTCTGCAAAGAGCAGGTCAAGAAGATCTCAGACAGAGGTAAAGTCCTGGAGATTCATCTGCTCTCAGAAACGAGTCCATCATAATCTCATATCATGGAGAGCATCATATTAGAAATGTCTTAGGAATGGATGCAGGATCATGAGAATCACACTGTTCATGTCTGTTGATTTCCACAGTCAAGTTCACCAACATTGTTCTCTGGACCAGGAACAACTTCCTACAATGTAAGTCAGTAAGAAAACAAGCAGAAAAACTCACTGAGTGTGTTCATGTTCTTCCTAAAGAAGGTGAAAGAAGAGTTTTATAATTGATGATGTAAAAGATTTTCACAGGATATCTGGTCATCTCTACTGAGACACTGATGATGATGTGTTTTATCTCCATCAGATTCCCATCAGCTCACTCTGGATCTGAACACAGTAAATAAACGCCTCCATCTGTCTGAGAGCAACAGAGTGATTACTGACACTGCCACAGATCAGCCGTATCCTGATCATCCAGACAGATTTGATAGTTATTCTCAGGTGTTGTGGAGAGAGAGTGTGTGTGGACGCTGTTACTCGGAGCTGGAATGGAGTGGACGTGTGTTTATATCAGTGTCATATAAGAGCATCAGCAGGAAGGGACGGGGTTATGAGTGTTTGTTTGGATATAATGATCAGTCCTGGAGTTTAGACTGCTCTTCCTCCAATTACTCATTTGGACACAATAACATATGGACTCGTCTCCGTGTAAAGCCCATCAGCAGTAGAATAGGAGTGTTTGTGGATCACAGTTCAGGAACTCTGTCCTTCTACAGCGTCTCTGACACAATGAGCCTAATTCTCATACTCCAGACCACATTCACTCAGCCGCTCTATCCTGGGTTTGCTTTTGGTTCTGGATCATCAGTGAAACTGTGTTGATGAACCAGAATAGATTGACGAGAGATTCTCCAAATAATGCTTTGAGCTGCATGATAAATCAGCCACAGTGAGATGTTATAGATTCTCTTCTTTTCTCTTTCTGACTTTAATACTGCTGCTGAACTTCTGTTACTTAAATAGCGTGTCAGAATTAATGTAACATGTAAATGTAATCCTCATATAGACAGTAGGATCAGTGTGTGTGAGTGCTGCAGATTGACAATGCGTTTCTGTGCTTTTCTCAACCTCTGTTTGTGTTGATTGAAATCAATGAAGAGTACAAATGCACCAAAGTGAGACTGGACATGACCCTGACCGAGTCTCAGGATGCTATAAAACAAGTGGCTGCTCCCAGACTGTCAACTGGAAGGAACTGGACCCCAACTGAGGCCATACAGCAAGCAAAATATGCTCTTAGGCATAGAGACATTGTCGGGCAATTGCAGCAGGGAAGAGTGTTTTGGATTCAGGACAAGCCGACCCAAATAGAACATGGCAACATCTACCCAGAAAAAAAATCTTATATTAGCCAAGGTCCGGCAGCAAGAGGAGGCAGAGAGATGAAAAAAGGCAGTCTCGCAGTCCAGATAGGGTCAATGGACTAACTGGGGAAAACTGGAGAAACGTAAGCTCACCTCGAAGGACCTTTGGGAGATGGAGGGAAGCAGAGTTTCATCATCAGAGCCACCTATGATGTTCTTCCCAAACCCAAAACTCTAAACCAGTGAACTGGAGAAGATCCATCATGTCTTCTCTGTTAAACACCAGCAACATTAAGGCACATCCTTGTTGGCCGCAAAATTGGTCTTTCCTAAGGCCGTTACACCTGGAGGCACAATCAGGCCCTGAGACAACTGGTGATTATCTTCGAAGGAAGGAGAACGACCACCAATGCCCTCTTTCCTCCAAAGCGTGGAGTCTTAAAATCCACCGCTTTCATAAGAGTAGCATACTTCCAGTGAAGTCAATTACAAAAATGGAATTGACCCTGTTGGATGATGCCAGGGACTGGAAAATGCAGGTTGATTTAGACCAGAAGCTCAGCTTTCTGCATAAGATAATCGCAACTAACCTCAAGCAGGACCTAATCCTGTGGTCAACCTCGCAAAAGTCCCTGTTCGTTGTGGAACTAACTGTGCCATGCAGGTATTCCCAATTGTTTTTGTCAGTCAACCCCATGAAAATAAAATATTTACTTGAAATATTTCTGAGGAAATTAATATTTCAATAATTTAACAACACACTTGCTATGTTTTTTTGGTATTTTCATGTTTACAGTTCTCTCATGTTCATATTGACATGCAGGTAAACAAATTAAAAATATATATTCTTAGTGTTCAAGTGTAAGCAAACACCACCACCCCCCTTGCTCATTTACGACCCCCTTCTCCCTTCTGCCCTCTCTCCCTCTCCCTCTCACTCTTTTTCCCCCAAAAGGTTTCACTCTAAGTTCAGTAAGAATATGTATATACCAGGGCCGTTTCCTCCGAGTAGGCAAGGGAGGCAGTGACTCCTCAAACAATTTAATGAGAAAATGATTGATTACAGAAATAAAACAATGCAAATATTACTAAATATGACATTAAAAGTATAAAAGTCACGTTTTTAAAAAGTAACACTGTCCAACTGTGACATCCACAGGTAAAGTTACAGCGGAGGCTTTGTGCTGTGTATTCACCGTTGGCCAAGTGAATTACTAAGCGATACCAAGTCGTTAATGAACGAATGATTGAAAGTATGGGATTTCCAGAATAATAACATATCTAAATTAATAAACAATCGATTTTTGTGATCAGTTTTCAGTTAGAAATATTGCCTAAATTTAATGATCACTTGAAATTGGAGTCAGACTGAACACGGAGCTAGACTGAAATTGAAACTAAATCCTGATAAATTAGGTGAACTTGGCAGAAGCACAAGTAAAAGTTCTACACGCATTATACCTTCGCCCACCAATTGGATTCCGTCTTTGGGCCAATCTGGGTGGATCCTTACAAAAGTGACCAAGAGGGTCAAGAAGAGCAAACTTACCAGCTGCCTAGGAAAGAAACACTCCCACCAAGAGTACTCACCTACGATAAGTTGATTATACCTACTTATAATGTCGGACAATCAAATGGAATCTTGGAGTCACTGCAACAGAACTTAACGTATGTGTCTGCTCATGGACTGTCAACATGGTTGCCACCTGTTCAGCAATACTGTTATCATTTGCCTTTTGTGTATGGAGTCCACTAATCAGGTGCCATTAACTGTTAACTAAGTGAAACCAAAAGTTTCTTTGCATTTTTACAGTCTGACATCTGGAGAAGTGATGGATTGTTTTGTTTTGGAATACTGCTCTGGACATTCATTAAACTTTTAAATGTTGGAAAAAAGGGAATATGGACTGTTTCGTCTGAGGAATATCTCCTTTAAAAGCAGGATAGGTGATTTGGCTCAAAAATCAAAAAAAAAAAAAAATGTTTTGTTATGCTGGTTGAAAGTCTCTTCACATCCCGATAGCAATCACTAAGTTTAGTGGTCTAAACGTATTTATGTGTATTTATATTGTCTATGGAAGTTGTAGGACCATAAAATGTTCATCCAATCGAAATGTTCGGTCCGAACATTACAATAGGCTGCCCTGCCTGCCTATCAAAATATGTATTTGCATACCTCTGCCCACCCTTTACACAGACATGATACGTCATCAGCACGTTCCAGCGAGAATGAAAGGCGCTATTATTGTAATATGAGCTTTGTACTGTAAGGTTTTCTCAGAGGTGAATGAGACATGAGGTAATCTGACATTGTTGCATTCAACTGTCCACCAACGCCGTCTCTCATCGTGTTGCTGGTTCGTCTCTGGTCTGCCTGAACGCGTTCATGTGTTTTGGAGGAGGCGTGGCTTTGCATAGTGATTATGTAGGGAGGGTGGGGATCTTGCTTTCAAAGCTAGCTTGCTATCGCTATCCTTTCTGAAATAGCCTACCCAAACCCAAACAGACTTTGAACTTTGAAAATTTTAATAATGCTATGGACTGTTTGCCTTATGGACTGTAGTCTTGAGAAGCTGTTAGGGTTGTGTATCGTTTTGGTTTTTTATGTTACTGGTGCCAATCGATACTTTTAAAATGGTACCAGGCACCCTCGCACAGAAACTCCACATATGCATCACAGAAGTAACAGAACTGATGACACTCCAGGAAATCTCTCATTTGGACAAAGGTATTGCTATTGTTGTAACAGAGTAAACAGAAGATATAAACATTTTGAATGATAAAACAAAGACAATATCACTTGACTGCGACAAATTGTATTCTCTGTCTGTGTTATTCAAGCCATCTCTATTTTCATAATACTTAAGGATGAATAAGTATATTTATCATCCATTGCTAATCGTCATAGCCTTTTTACAGTATAGAACATATTTTCTGCCTCATTCTGTGACAAGAAGCCACATCAGATCACAAAAGGAAGCATTTGACTGGTGTTGTGGAGTAAAAACGTTACGTTCTCTTTTGTTGGACAACCAGTTTAGAAACGCTTCTCATTGCAAGTAATTAATATGGAAGTTTAACTTTAGGAATTTTAATTTAAGTGTGTTTAGCTTAGCTTAGCTAGCTAATGGTAGGCTACCTGCTGCTGTCATAGCAAGTGTGATTGTTGCATTCACACCCTTCTTGGATGGTCTCATTTTAAATTTTAAGTTGTTCACATGCATTTTGAACTCACTGAGAATGCACTTTCTCAGTCGGGGAATTATTTTTCATGTGTGGTGCCGGTAATGATGCTTCTTACTTCCGTTTTAGAGAACCACAGAACAAATATTTCAATCGATCGCTCAGGCATTTAAGTGGCACCGAAATCTGCATTCTGATTTAGTTCTAGTACACACCAGTTATATAGTGGGGCAGTCGTGGCCATATGGTTAGAGAGTTGAACTTGTAAACCAAAGGTCATGGGTTCGAGTCTCTGTACTGGCAGGGAATGTAGGTGGGGGCGCTCTCTTCCACACTCAATACCACAATGGAGGTGAGACCCTTGAGCAAGACACCGAACCCACAACTGCTCCCCAGGCACCGCAGCAAAAATTGCTACCCACGGCTCCTGGTGTGTGTCCATTACTCACTGCTGTGTGTGTGTGTGCGCTTGGATGGGTTAAATGCAGAGCACTAATTTTGAGTATGGGACACCATACTTGTACACGTTACGTCCTTTCCTTTTCCTTTCTTTATAGGTACCAGTGCCATATTGGCACAGGGTTTCCGTACCCAACTCTAGAAATTGTTGGACTCTTGAACTCCAAAAAGATGGACTGTTGTTTCATGCCTCTTTAAATTTTTGCACTTTGAGAAAATTATAGACTGTTTTGGCTTTGATATAAAAAGTGAACTATCAAGTTCAGGACAATCATGGACTGTTGTGGACATGGATGTTAAAATGCTGAACAGTGACAAGAACACTTACAAAATTTGTGTGAAACACAAAAGGGACTGAAAGACTCGTGTTGAAAGAGAATGGTAATGTGGAGATGACATTTATTTTTGTAGGGGAGTGTGTGATAGATTAAAATGGTAATTAAGAAATGTCATAATATAATCCAAAAAGGAACATGATTAAAAATAGTTCATAAAATTGTTAAAAAGTTTAAAATTGTTTATTCAAATAATGTAAATGGAACGTTAGTTTACATGGTTTCTTGTGGATCTGTGATCTATTAGTCAAACTAGGGTATGTTGGTGATTGATTAGGTTTGGCTGACGATACACTAGGGGGAACTTTTGTGGGTTTTCTCAATCTGCATGAAGTTTCAGTAGAGAGAACACCGCTGGAGTTTTGTCTGATATTAATATTTTCCCCTTTTCAGGTATGAGGGTTAACATTTTGTATAAAGTGTAAAATGGGTTAATGCATAATGTTTCACTTTTTATAGTGGCTATTTTAACTTTTTTATGATTTGAATGAGTTAACTGATGCACAGTAAAGAGCATTGGTAAGAGGGTGTGTAGCGACTCCATTTTGTGCACGGAAAGCACCAGATGCACGTGGAAATTGTATGTTAACATGTTAGACTTTGATGTTTAATGTGTAAATGAGTGTTTATTCTAATATTGTTTATTTGTGCCTGAAATATGTTTATAATGGGAGAACAATGGAAATGATATAGGAGAAATAGATGTGAGACAAATACGTATATATTGAGAAATGTTCGAGTATGTATATACAAGAAAATAAGTAATAGAATAAAGAACAATAGTTTAAAAAGTGCATGTTTATTTACAAGGAGAAATGTTTTGATTATTTCAAGTTAGATTATTATATGTTGATTGTTAACCATTTTTACAGTCTGAAACTGTAATAATTCTGGACCCTTAAAGAAACTGAGCAATTTTCTGGAAATGTGCTTTACATGAATTTGTCTTATCAATCTGCATAAAGTTTCAGTAGAGAGAACACCACTGGAGTTTTGTCTCATATTAATATTTTCCCCCTTTTCAGGGTATAACATAGTAATCCTGTCGTAATTAGGATGCAGTATTATTGCACTTTTTGAGGCTGTTGTTCTGCTTCTCTGTAACTTACATTTTTTGAGTGTTTGTCTGAGACTGACATCTAGAAACAAGAAACACATGACTTAACCCTCAGATTGTGTTCAAATCCCTATAACACTTGTGGTGTCCGCGGTCAAAAATGACCGGGGCACAAAAAATTGCTTATACTGTAAATCTCTTGTTATGCAATATTATCACCAAATATTGGTATCAATCTTTTTGTCAGCTTGTTTTCTTTCAATTAGGACTGGCTTTGTGTTTATTTTTGGAACTGATTTATCGTAGGCCTTATTAATCTGAGCTTGCGTGCATCAGTTTTTGAGTGAAAAAAACATTATTTGTGGATAATTTTGTCAATATTAAATAAAATATGAAAATTATTTGCACTGTTTATCACACTAGCATCCTCTAATGTTTAACCAAGAAATTTGTTTTGAAAAGCTTTTATTTTGTAAAAAATTGCAAAAAAATCACACTTGTGGTGTTCCCGGTCAAAAATGACAGGTCTACAAAAAATAGCTTATAAATCTCTTATCTTATATTATTACCTAATATTGGTATCAATTAGGGATGTAACGATTACCGGTTTGACGATAAATCATGATAAAATTCCTCACGGTTAGTATTACCGTTTCATCTTTTAATTATCATTAAAACCGTATTAGATTACCGCGATTTAAACAACTCACGATAAATACATACTGTCCAGCATAAAGCACAGTTTTAAGTAACAGTCTCACGTGCGCACAGCACGCAGAGTAGTTTCGTTTTGAGTGAAAACAGGGCAGAAAAGCTGTGAGGTTTTAAAAGAGGGCTAAGGGAATTATACAAATGAAAATATGAATGAATGAATTATATGAATGTACCTCTGAAAGTTCTGACTGTCTTCAGAAACGATTCGATGGCTAACCGTGATCATTTTGGTCACTATAATCGCGATATGAAATTTTCCTACCGTTACATCCCTAGTATCAATCTTTTTGTCAGCTTGTTTTCTTTCAATTAGGACTGGTATTGTGTTTATTTTTGGAACTGATTTATCGTAGGCCTCATTAATCTGAATTTACGTACATCAGTTTTTGAGTGAAAGTTTCGTTTTGAGTGAAAACAGGGCAGAAAAGCTGTGAGGTTTTAAAAGAGGGCTAAGGGAATTATACAAATGAAAATATGAATGAATGAATTATATGAATGTACCTCTGAAAGTTCTGACTGTCTTCAGAAACGATTCGATGGCATTTTGTTTTCATCTTCGCTCCATGTAAAACAACACATTCAGCCTGTGTGCAGTTTCTGTCTGACCAAAAATGGAGTTAATTTGCATGCCCTGCTGTACATTTTTATTTTTGGAACTGATTTATCGTAGGCCTCATTAATCTGAATTTACGTACATCAGTTTTTGAGTGAAAAAAGCATTATTGTTGCCCTTCTACGTCCCTGCCCAGCTCTCCTCATGTAACGGCCTGTCTCCTGGTATCTCCTGAAACTGTGCTGGGAGACACAACAAACTTCCTCATGATGGCATGTATGGATGTGCCGTCCTGGAGGAGCTGGAGTCCCTGTGCAACCTGACTGGGTTACAGGTACTGCCTCATGCTACAGACAGTAAGAAACCTAACCCTAGGCTCAGATCAATGAGACCTACGATCAATCAGTTTTGACCCGGGAACACCACAAGTGTGATTTTTCTTGCAATTTTGTGCAATTTTGTACAAAAAAAAGCTTTTCAAAACAAATTTCTTGGTTAAACATTAGAGCATGCTAGTGTGATAAACAGTGCAATTTTTTTATATTATATTTAATATTGATAAAATTATCCACAAATAATGCTTTTTTAACTAAAAAACGGATGTACGTAAACTCAGATTAATGAGGCCTATGATGAATCAGTTACAAAAATAAACACAAAGCCAGTCCTAATTGAAAGAAAACAAGCTGACAAAAAGATTGATACCAATATTAGGTGATAATATTGCATATCAAGAGATTTATAAGCTATTTTTTGAAAAACCACAAGTGTAACAAGGTCGAATAACATAAAACATGTTTAACGAAAGTTAACAATTTTTGCGGTGGAAGTAATAATGCCTTGTGTGAACAAAGTCAGTAAATCTTAGTCCAATGCGATAACATTAAGTAACATTTTCGGGAGAAAGAATATTCTCTCCGGGTCAAAATGACCCGAACACAACTTGAGGGTTAAGGGAAAAAAGGAAGTGAAAATGTAGTTGAGCTGTTGTGTTTATGTTTCTGTATTCATGCAGTGAAATGGCAGAAGCCAGATTTTCTCAGGATGAGTTGACGTGTCCACTGTGTCTGGATCTCCTGAAGGATCCAGTGAGCATCCAGTGTGGACACAGTTACTGTAAGAGCTGTATTACAGGCTGCTGGGATCAGGAGGATCAGATGAGAGTCTACAGCTGCCCTCAGTGCAGACAGACCTTCAGTCCAAGACCTACTTTAGCTAGAAACACCATGCTGACTGATCTGGTGGAGAAACTGAAGAAGACCAAACTACCTGCAGACTGTTACGCTGGAGCTGGAGATGTGCAGTGTGACGTCTGTACTGGAAGAAAATACAAAGCCGTCAAGTCCTGTCTGGTGTGTCAGGAATCTTACTGTCAAACTCATTTTGACCGTCATGAGGAACTTCATTCACATAAGCCACACAAAGTGATCGATGCCACTGGACTGCAGGAGATGATCTGCCAGAAACATGAGAAACATCTGGAAATGTACTGCATGACTGACCAACAATGCATTTGTAAGCTGTGTACAAAATATGAACATAAAAACCACAACACTGTATCAGCTGCAGCACAGAGGATAGAGAAACAGGTATATAAAACTATCAGTAAAGTTAATACTCAGTGTAGTGATCCAATAGTCCATTTATTTTCTGTGTAGAGCCACAGATTAATGATGCAGAAACAATTTCAGTTTGAAGCTCTACATCTGTGTCAGTTTCTCTTTAATATACTACTCACACTTGTAGTGTGAAACAGGTCTGAATCTTTATATTAATTTATGTACAATGGTGGTAAATGATCAATCATCCCTTCTAGAGTTTGAACCTACAGCCATTAGTTATCAGTTCCACTTTTACATAATTCATCTGTTAACATAATGATTTAGTGCCAGTAGCTTTATGTGAGATTTACTATCATTTGTTTGTCCTGCAGAAGCAGCTGAAGGAGACACAGGAGACGTTCCAGCAGAGAATCCAGCAGAGAGAGAAAGATCTTCAGCAGCTGAGAGAGGCTGTGGAGTCTCATAAGGTGAGTCTGGAGAAGAAGAGAAGTTTGTCTCAGTCTCAGTTCAGACTCACTGAAGCCTGAATCACTGTGTGTCCTAACAGCGCTCTGCACAGACAGCAGTGGAGGACAGTGAGAGGATCTTTACTGAGCTCATCCGCTCCATTGAGAGAAGCCGCTCTGAGCTGATACGGCTGATCAGAGATCAGGAGAAGACTGCAGTGAGTCGAGCTGAAGGACGACTGGAGCGACTGGAGCAGGAGATCAATGATCTGAGGAGGAGAGACCCTGAGCTGGAGCAGCTTTCACACACACAGGATCACATCCAGTTCCTGCAGGAACAGATCTAGAAGAACAGGATCATAGTGGACTTGAGTCAGATCTTGCTGTGACAGGAGACTCACAGAGAAACATTTTATGAGGGTCTTACCATATAATTGTCAGTCAGACTCTTATTTAATCATCTTCTTTTGAGAGAGACACCGCTTACAAATGGCTTTTCAGCTCTGGAAATCTCTTATGGTGCGTTTCCACTACAGCGTCAAATCTGCGCTCCGTGCTGCTGGCAACACTACAACGGCACTGCTTTTGGGGCGTGTTAAATTACGGCAAGAGCGCGCCACTTAGGGTGCCCTATGTTTATATCCTGTTTACGTTTCATCTTCTTTTCACAGCAATTGGTTGTCGCCTGGCGTTTTTCGCTCGATATTTGCATAAAGTCGAGGAATGCCCAACCTTTTTGACGCTCTCGGCCGCTCTCAACGCTTTCTCCATGCCGCTTTCAATCCCATAATGCACCACACAAGCGTTTAAGCTCAACTTCTATAGGAATTAATTGAAAAAGCTCGCTCCGCTGCGCTCGCTACGTGCCAGTGGAAACGCACCGTTAGTAATCATTTCTCTGAGCTCTTTCTTCCGGAAGATATATTAAGCTGTCAAACTTCACCAACAGTTCACTAACTTTTCAACTTTTTAAAAGTTGGATCAGGTGATCTTCAAAGCTGATTAAATTTATTTTTATTTGCCTGCATGATAAATTTGGCCATGAAGACCCCAAACATGAAGTGATTCTGTATATTAGTAATCAGTCCCACAAAGATTTCAGACAAAAATTCAAGGTGCCGCAAATAATTTGTTTTTAGCTGAAACTGTGTTCCGTGGTGACTGATATTGTTACAGGCGGCGTGACAGAGTAGCGGATCCAAGTGCAAGCTTTCTTAAAGAGCGTAGCTGAAAGAGGCAGGGTCAAACACCAGTAAACAACTATGTCCTAGGGCAAAATAAAAGAATAATCCAAATAACAGGCATCGGTCAAGGCAGGCAGCAAATGATCACAAACCAGGGAACAACCCAAAGACAAAAACACAAAGGCAAGGAAACGCTTAGAAATGTCCTCAAACAGTTAAACAAGACTCAGAAATGTGTGAGTGTGAGAGTGCAACTTAAATAGTCCTCCTAATGGGAAACAGATGTGTCCGTAATTAGTTCCAAGGCTGGGTTTTCTGGGAAATGGAGTCCCCTCTAGAGGAGCTCATGGGCACTCCAGCTGGAGATCATGACAGAGCCCCTTAAGGAGTGGCTTCCAGACGCTCCCCAAAGTGTCATAGAAGTCCAGGAGGGAGGCAGAGCGGAGGCGGAACAGGGGAGAGGGATGGAGGGCCAGGTCGCTGTGGAGGTGGAGGACCTGGAGACTGAGGCAGAGCCGGCAGAGTAGGAAACCAGGGCAGAGCCGGCAGAGCAGGCTGAGCAGAAGACCACCAGAGCGGAGCTGAAGACCAAAAGGGCAGTGCTGGTGGAGCTGAAGAGCACCAGGGCGGAGCTGAGGACCAAAAGGACGGAGCTGGTGGAGCTGAAGAGCACCAGGGCTGAGCTTAGGACCACCACAGCTGAGCAGACGGGACCGAAGATCCCCACGGTGGAGCTGATGACCACCAGGGTGGAGATGATGGCACTGAGGACCACTTTAGTGGAGCTGATGGTGCGGGCAGCCACCGCGGCCATAACAGGACAGGCAGACAGTTCAGAGATAGCATCTTTGGCCATAACAGGGCAAGCAGAGAGTTCAGGGACGGCTTCCTTGTCCGTGACAGAACAGGCAAAGAGCTCAGAGATGGCCTCCTTGTCTGGGACAGCACAGGCTGAGAGTTCAGAAGTAGACGCCACAGCCCAGAGAGGAGCTGAAGCAGACACTGCCACCTCAGGAGGAGCTGGAGCAGACTCATGGACTGGAGCAGGCTCCGGACCAGACCCACAGACCGCGGCGGGTTCTGGAGCAGATTCGTGGACTGGAGCAGGCTCAGAGATCAGAGAGTGCAAAGTCTGGGAGATCAGAGAGATATGCAATGTCCAAAGTCCTGAATGTGGTCCTTGAGAGAACGCATTCCCTGATGAAGGTAAACTAACCTGATCGCTGGGTCCATGATTGACCTGGAAACACTCAAAAAGTCACTGGATCTGAGTATGGCTGAGTTTTCTGTTATGGGCGGCATGACAACGGAGTAAGGATGGGGTGAGAAGGTGACGGTAAGGGATGGAGTGCCCTCTAGAGAAGCTCATGGGCACACCAGCTAGAGATCATGACAGATATAATGCAAGTCAGCAGCTGCACGTTTTTGAGAATAAAAATAAAGCAAATCAGGAAACACAAAATGAATACCCGTGGTTCCTGACAATATATTGAGGTCTTATGAAGTGAAACAGTCTGTCTGTACAAGAAACTGAACATCATTTAGAACATTATTACTGGTAATCCAGACCCTCATGCAACGTGAAAATCCAATTCTTTCAGACAGTCATTTTCAATGAACTGGTTCAATTCACTAGTTAATTTACATAATCACGCAATGACATAATGTATACATAATTAGAATATTAAAGCACCCAATAATGATGTGAAACGTGGATATTTTACATGTCTAAAGCATATAAAGTGAATAAACTAGTCTCTCACCTTTTTATATAAATAATGACAAACCATTAAAACATTCATTTGTTCCCTTCATGCAAGTGTTCGGTTCACACATGCGCATATCATCGGCTCATCGGTCTTTGGTCCAAGTCAAACTGTTTCCTCATTTCACTGACTTTTGGAGGAACTGAAGTTCACAGGTATTCATTTTGTGTTTCTTGATATGTTTTTTTTTATTCTCAAAGACAGGAAGCCGCTGACTTGCATTTTATGAATCTCCAAGGACCATGGTTTCAGCTAAAATAAATGTTCTTTTCTGTTCAACTGAAGAAAAAAAAGTCACCTATATCTTGAATGCCCTGTGGGTGAGTAAATTAACAGAAAATATTCACTTTTGGGTGAACTATGCCTTTAAGACACAGTCAGCTTCTTTTTGGTTTCAATGCGCTAAAGCATTATTCAGTCACTCCAGGATTTCACAATTCTGCGATTGCAGAATTTAATGCAAAATCAAACACGGCATTATTTACGGCACCTTGTATTTTTGTCTGAAATCCTGATGAGACTGATTGCTAATAGACAGCATTATTGTTTCGAAGTTTCAGTGTCACTAACTGCTAAAGTTATAAATAATGGTAAATCTAATCATAGCCTTTGAGCTGCTTTTTTGAGCAAATCTACTCAACCCTACAATGAGACTCCATTGATGTGCTTGAGCTGTTAGATGGACATTTACATTCTTAGCAGATGTGTTATCCAAACTATTTCCTAGAAAGTTCACATATAGTGTGGAAAACACTAGAATCTGTAGATCTATAATGAATATGAGAAGAATGTAGCTGATGCTGTGAAAGTGCTGGATTGAGGTGAGTTACTAAAGATCAGTCAAGTCAACAAGAGCCGCACAAATCTGATGTTCCTGCAGGTTATTGGGTGAAGTGTGGTGCTAATGAGTGTTGATTTCTGTTTTCTGTAGAGATTCCGGTCTCTCTCAGTACCTCCTGCATCTACAGACATAAATGACGATTCTCTCTTCTCTTCTAATGGCCTGAGAGAATCTGTTAATCAGCTGATAGACAAACTGGAGGATTTCTGCAAAGAGGAGCTCAAGAAGATCTCAGACAGAGGTAAAGTCCTGGAGATTCATCTCCTCTCAGAAACAAGTCCATCATCATCTCATATCATGGAGAGCATCATATTAGAAATGTCTTAGGAATGGATGCAGGATCATGAGAATCACACTGTTCATGTCTGTTGATTTCCACAGTCACATTCAACATTGTTTCCAGGACCAAGAACAACTTCCTACAATGTAAGTCAGTAGGAAAACAAGCAGAAAAACTCACTGAGTGTGTTCATGTTCTTGCTGTAGAAGATGAAAGAAGAATTTTATAATTGATGATGTAAAAGATTATTTGTACAGGATATCTGGTCATCTGGACACTGATGATACACTGAAAAGGAAGAGTTAATATACATGAAAAGATCAAACAGATTCATAATTCCTGATTCTGATGTGTTTTATCTCCATTAGATTCCCATCAGCTCACTCTGGATACAAACACAGCACATAAGCGTCTCCGTCTGTCTGAGAGCAACAGAGTGATTACTGGCACTAATACAGATCAGCCGTATCCTGATCATCCAGGCAGATTTGATTTTTGGTCTCAGGTGTTGTGTAGCGAGTGTGTGTGTGGACGCTGTTACTGGGAGCTGGAGTGGAATGGAGGTGAACCTGGTGTGCGTATATCAGTGTCATATAAAAGCATCAGCAGGAAGGGACAGAGTAAGGCGTGTTTGTTTGGAAATAATGATCAGTCCTGGAGTTTGCAATGCAATCCCTCCAGATACTTATTCAGACACAATAACGTGGTGACTGATCTCCCTGTAGAGTCCATCAGCAGTAGAATAGGAGTGTTTGTGGATCACAGTGCAGGAACTCTGTCCTTCTACAGCGTCTCTGACACAATGAGCCTCATCCACACAGTCCAGACCACATTCACTCAGCCGCTCTATCCTGGGTTTTTGGTTTCTAGGGGATCAAGAGTGGAACTGTTGATGAATCAGAATAGAACTGATGAGGGATTCTACCCATAATGCTTTGAGCTCCATGATAATCAGTAATAGTGAGATGCTGGAGACTCTCTTCTTTTATCTTCATGACATTAACACTGCAGCTGAACTTCTGTCACTGAAATAACATGTAAGAATAAATGTGTGTAATAAATCCGCATAAACATTAAGATCAGACGTGTTTCTGTACTTTTTATGTGTATCAGTGAAATTACTTTTCAATTCAAATGTTCACAGTCAATAAATAATTTTCATTATTCTCATTCTGTAGCTCTGGCCCTCTTCAGCGTTTTGTGTTCTTCTGTGTTCCAGTGTCAGTGTTTTTTGTCATGCATTTAATTGTTAACCATGGAATTCATGTTTATTTGTTTGTTTGTGTGTGTGTGTGTGTGTGTGTGTGTGTGTGTGCTCTGTTCACCGGTTCATCTTAATGTTCAGGTTTTTGGAAGATTTAGTAATTTTCTTCCTGAATCTCAAGAGAGAATCCAGCATCCTCTAATAGCACTGATCTAAAGGTTTATTTCAGGTTCTTTACAATGCCAGTGGGTTAATATTAGCTACAGGTGGTTGGTGTTTTAGTTTCTGAGGACTGTGCAGCACTTTATATTCAGCGAGTGGAGGTGCATTTGATCAAGGCTGTTTTAAAGGGTTGATGAAGGACAGATGAATGGCCACTGCTTTGACTTTTGACATTTACTGTATGTTCATCCTGCAAATTTCTGTGGCTCCTGACTCTATGTGTGTTTGATTTTATGCATCTGCCAGGTGCTTTTATACAAAAATATCTTACGGTGCATTCAAGATATATGTTTTATTGATATGTGTGATATGCCACAAGGATCTGTCCTAGGCCCTCTGCTATTTTCAATATACATGTTGCCCCTCGGTAATATTATTAGAAAATACGGAATTACTTTCCATTGTTATGCTGATGAAACTCAACTATATATCTCAACAAGACCAGATGAAACGTCTCAGGTTACGTATGTAACCATGGTTCTTTGAGGGAACGAGACGCTGTGTCGAAGCGCTTTGGGAACGCCCTCTGCGTGACCACGCTCTGAATCACATGTGTAATCAGTCCAATGGAAAGGCGAGACGTCATAGGCGGGTGACGTCATCGACTAGGAAACTTAAAAGCACGTGCGGTGGAGCCGGCATCAGCTTCTAGGAATGAAGCAAGCGCTGGCAGGGATGCTGGAAGTATGGCATCGAGACGCAGCATCTCGTTCCCTCGAGGAACCATGGTTACATACGTACCCTGAGACGTTCCTCTTCAGGAACTCGAGCTGCGTCGAAGCACTTTGGGATGAGATGCCCACGCCACCAGACTTGAAAATCCCTGCCTAGTGTGGAAGAGCACAACTAAGGTGAGAGAAAGGGGAGCCAGGAGTGGCTAGAGAAGGCGGGGCTCGCCATCCCGAAGGCCAACTTCTGGAGGAGTGAGCCTTGACCCCCAAAGGAGAGGGGAGATCAGAGGACTCGAGGCTATGGAATAGCATCCTGATCCACCACTTAGCATAAGCTTCTCTGGCCGGAGCCTCGGCCTCAGCGCCCCGCGGAGGAAACGTGTAAGAAGAGGGCGTCTTCCCACTGAATGGCCACCGAGAGAGGCGTAGTAGGCCGCAATGGCCGCCACGAAGACCTCTGGGGTGGAGTGGGTCAACCCTGTGGATAGATAGGCCTGCAGGAACTCCAGAACTGCACCAAACGGGCAGTTAGCCGGGTCGAGCTGGCGGTCTCCGCACCAAGAAGTACAGTTTCCTCATAGAGGGAGCTCTGGATGGAGGATGGTCTCAACAACCTCGGTTGAGAGACCGGAAGCTATGAGTTGTGCCTCCTCAGAGGCCACACCCACAGCTTCGTGCGGGGGCGTGCCCTCCGCCTGTGAGAGGAGATCTCTCCTGATGGGAACCTCCCATGGAGCACCGTCGAAGAGAGAAATCAGGCCCGAGAACCATACCCGGCCCGGCCAGAACGGGGCTACTAACAGCAGCCGGACTCCATCCCGGCGCACTCTCTTCAGAACTCCCAGGAGCAGAGCAATTGAGGAGAAGGCGTACAGACGAAGCCTCGGCCACATCTGTGCCATAGCATCCAGCCCCCGTGGAGCTGGATGGGTTAGAGAGAACCAGAGGGGACAGTGCAATGTCTCTCGAGTCGCAAACCGGTCCACCTGAGCCTGGCCAAAAACTCTCCATATCTGCTTCACTACCTCGGGGTGAAGCATCCACTCCCCCGGGCCTCGGCCCCTGCCTTGACAGGATGTCTGCTCCCATATTGAGATGCCCAGGAATGTGAACTGCTCTCAGCGTTCTTAGGTCTGGGAGAAAGTGTTTCAGTGCACAAAACACGGCCAGCATCTCCAGACAATTGATATGCCACGTCAGATGGCGACCACTCCACAGACCACGGGCAGGGTGGCCACTCATGACCGCACCCCAACCGGTGAGGGACGCGTCCGTCACTAGCGTTACGCGGCGACAAGGAGCTCCCAGCACCGGGCCCTGAGACAAGAACCAAAGTCTCCTCCACATGTCTAAGGCACGTAGGACCTCCGCGTGACCTTGAGCATGCGAAGCGGGTTTCCCCTCGGGGAGAACTTCTTTGTCTTGAGCCACCACTGTAGGGGTCTCATGTACAGCAGGCCAAGAGTTATCACGTTGGACGCAGCTGCCATCAGACCCAGTAGTCTGGAACTGCTTGACAGTGAGTGAGAGCCTTCTCTTTCTCTCGCGACTGTGGTGAGGATCGACTCGATCCGAGCAGGAGACATACAGTGGGGCAAAAAAGTATTTAGTCAGCCACCAATTGTGCAAGTTCTCCCACTTAAAAAGATGAGAGAGGCCTGTAATTTTCATCATAGGTATACCTTTCGTGTGAGCGAGAACAACATCTCGATGTCGAACCGCCATCCGCTCTGATTGAGCAAATATAAACCAATCGTCGATGTGGTTGAGTCGTGAAAATGTGGGGTGAGAGTGCAAGGCCAAAGGAAGAGCCGGTATTGGTAGGCTTTTGCCCCCAAAAGCAAACCTCAGGAACTTCCTATTATGAAGAAGGAATGGAGATATGTGCATCTTTTAGATCGATCGTGACACACCAGTCCTCGGACTTGATCTGAGACACAACCTGTTTGAGTGCGAGCGTGCTGAATTTCAGTCCCCTGACTGAGCCGTTCAAAGATGCAGATCTAAAATAGGACGCAACTTTTCAACCCTCATATAATGTATCTCATAACCTTGTACTTCAGTTATATCTGATCAAATGCACATTATCATTCTTTTGCTTCGGTTGAACACATCATTTTTGCCTGGTTGGAACAGCAGCTGTGCTAATTGTTCTCTATTTGTTTCTCTGTTTCTGCCACGTAACTAGGAATTACACAAGCTTCAGTCTGGATCCAGCCCTTACAAAGATCTGAGATGACCGAACACCTGAGAAGAGATGATGCCAACACCTCAGAGGACCTCAGATGATGCCAACCCTCAGACAACATGCAAAACTACCAAATTTTCTGTAAAGCTGCTTTGCAATGATTTGCATTGTGAAAAGCGCTATACAAATAGAACTGAATTGAATTGATATGTGCCCTCAAGAT
This sequence comes from Sinocyclocheilus anshuiensis, assembly GCF_001515605.1. Lineage (NCBI taxonomy): Eukaryota > Metazoa > Chordata > Actinopteri > Cypriniformes > Cyprinidae > Sinocyclocheilus > Sinocyclocheilus anshuiensis. Next base: position 185,440 of record NW_015557077.1, read on the forward strand.
ATTGGCATTGCTAGTGCTGTGCTCTACATGTTAAGCAAAAAAAAAAACACCTTTCAGGTCTCAAAAGCAATCAATCAGTAACTAAAATAATATGTAAAACAGTGTTATAAAAACTTAAGCAACCAAAATATGAAAAAAAATAGTAATATATACACTACCAGTCAAAAGTTTTTGAAGAGTAAGATTTGTAATGTTTTTTAAATAAGTCTCTTCTGTTCACCAAGCCTGCATTTATTTGATCCAAAGTACAGCAAAAACAGTAAAACTTTGAAATATTGGTACTATTTAAAATAACTGTTTTCTATTTGAATATATTTTAAAATGTAATTTATTCCTGTGATTTAAAAGCTGAATTTTTAGCTTCATTGCAACAGTCACACGATCCTTCAGAAATCATTCTAATATTCTGATTTGCTGCTCAAAAAACATTTTTTATTATTAATAGTATGTTGAAAACAGCCAAGTAGAATTTTTCCATTTTTTTTTTTAATGAAAAGAGAGTTCAGAAGAAGAGCATTTATCTGAAATAGAAATTGTTTGTAACATCATAAATGTCGTTATCATCACTTTTGATCAAATTAAAGCATCCTTGCTAAAATTATTAACTTCTGTAATCCCCCCCAAAAAAGAAAAAAAGAAAATTATACTAACTCCAAACTTTTGAGTGTATAATTTATAGTGTATAATGTTACAAAAGCTTTTTATTTCTATTCTATTTATCAAAGAATCCTGAAAATAAAAATGTACTCAACTGATTTAAATATTGATAATAATAATAATACAAAATGTTTCTTGAGCAGCAAATCAGCATATTAGAATGATTTCTGAAGGATCATGTGACACTTAAGACTGGAGTAATGATTCTAAAAATTCAGCTTTGATCACAGCAATCAATTACATTTAAAAATATATTCAAATAGAAAGCAGTTATTTTAAATAGTAAAAATATTTCACAACATTACTGTTTTTGCTGTACATTTTAAATAGTAAAAAATATTTCACAATATTACTGCTTTTGCTGCATTTTGGATCTAATATATGCTTTTGAATGATAGTGTTTATATGAGCAATATCACACGAGTAGGCGTGAGATATGGCTGTATATCGGCATGGCTGTGATTCAGCCGTAGGTAATCACAGCGTGCCGATACACAGCCATATCTCATGTCTCTGAGTGTGATATTGCATTTATACAACAGGTCGACGGCATGAGTGTGTGAATCAGAATCAGAATCAGAAGAGCTTTATTACCAAGTATGTTTACACACACAAGGAATTTGACTTGATGGCAGGAGCTTCCAGTGTAGAAGAAAGTACAACATAGTGCAGACATACATGATAGTGCAGACATACTTAGAAATAACACATTGGGATGTAATATGACACTAATATATAAAAAAAAAAAAATACAGAATACAGAAGTATAGGAAAAAAATTTAATTGTTTAGATAAATGTACAGATATGTTATTAGTGTGCAGATATGTTATTTACAAGTGTGCAGTTTAATATAAATATGTCAGATAACTATGTTAGTTGTGATGGACGATGTGTAATTATGAAGGATTAATTGTTCAGGCTGAATACAGCCTGCGGTAAAAAACTGTTCTTGTGTCTGGCTGTTCTGGTGGTCAGTGCTATGTAGCGCCGACCAGAAGGCAACAGTTCGAAGAGAGAGTGGGCTGGGTGTGAGGGGTCCAAGGTGATTTTTTTAGCCCTTTTCCTCACTCTGGAGAAGTAAAGATCTTGGAGGCTGGGCAGAGGGGCACCAATAATCCTCTCAGCAGTCCTGACTGTCCGTTGTAGTCTCTTGATGTCTGATTTGGTAGCTGAACCAAACCAGACAGTTATGGACGAACACAGGATGGACTCAATGATGGCAGAGTAGAACTGTTTCACCAGCTCCTGTGGCTGCTGGTCCTTTTTAGCAATGGAGGCTATGTGCAGCTCCAATTTGTTAATACTGCACCAGACAGCCATCTCTTTAACCTCCTGTCTGTAAGCAGTCTCGTCTCCGTCCTTGATGAGGCCGATTACCGTAGTGTCGTCTGCGAACTTCAGGAGCTTGACAGAGAGGTCCTTTGAAGTGCAGTCATTCGTGTAGAGAGAGAAGAGCAGTGGGGAGAGCACACATCCCTGGGGGGCGCCAGTGCTGATGGTGATAGTCCTGGATGGGAGTTTGCCTCACTAGCTGCTGCCTGTCTGTCAGGAAGCTGGTGATCCACTGACAGATGGGGGGGGGCACGGAGAGCTGGGTATTTTTGTCTGAGAGAAGGTCAGGCATGATGGTATTGAAGGCCGAACTGAAGTCCACAAATAGGATCCTTGCGTAATTCCCAGGTCTGTCGAGGTGTTGCAGGATGTAATGCAGTCCCATGTTGACTGCATCATCCACAGACCTGTTTGCTCTGTAGGCAAACTGAAGAGGATCCAGCAAGGGTCCAGTGATGTCCTTCAGGTA
>NW_015557077.1:188035-209887 GCF_001515605.1 Sinocyclocheilus anshuiensis
TGTGGGTTTGCCCAGCCTCACTAGCTGCTGCCTGTCTGTCAGGAAGCTGGTGATCTACTGACAGATGGAGGTGGGCATGGAGAGCTGTGTGAGTTTGTCTGAGAGAAGGTCAGGCATGATGGTTTTGAAGGCCGAACTGAAGTCCACAAACAGGATCCTTGCGTAATTCCCAGGTCTGTCAAGGTGTTGCAGTATGTAATGCAGTCCCATGTTGACTGCATCATCCACAGACCTGTTTGCTCTGAAGGCAAACTGAAGAGGATCCAGCAAGGGGCCAGTGATGTCCTTCAGGTGGGCCAGCACCAGTTTTTCAAAAGACTTCATGACCACAGACGTTAGAGCCACAGGTCCTTTGTTAGTCTGTTCCTGGCCTGGTTATACAAGATTTTATCCCCACTTCTGTAAGCATCCTCTTTGGCGTGACGAAGCTGTTTGAGTTTCCCAGTAAACCACGGTTTATCATTATTAAATGATAAGAATGTCCTGGTAGGAATGCACATATCTTCACAAAAACTGATATATGAAGTTACAGTCTCTGTGAGCTCGTCCAGATTGGTGGCTGCAGCTTCAATAACACTCCAATCATACATAAGAAACGATTAACGAATCATCTTTAAAAGCCCTCTTTTGTCCAGAACTACTTCCTTCCGCCACGGATTCAAATATAAAGTTGACAGTTTAACAGCTGAGCCCAAGCCTCCATTACTCATTCCAAAATTTAGAACTTGTAATGAAGGAACATTGAGTTGCTTCATTAAAAGCTTATTGTGTTACTCAATGTTGGGGAGTAGCTAGCTACAAGTAGCGACGCTATTATCGCAACCTCATTTTTCAGTAGCGTGACTGTAGCTCCGCTACTTTTAAAACTGTGTAGCTTTTCCAGTAGTTAACTACTTTTTCCAGCAAGTAGCTGTGTAACTTGACCAAAAGCTACATTCGTTTTGCGTTCTGATGAGTCACGAGCCTGTTATGCACTGAAGCAGTGCAGCGTCGTCTTCTGACTAGATCACAAAATAAATTTGTTCATTACTGCCATCTGTTGTGATATCACGCATCTCGCAGTTTTACAGTCTGTCCACCGACAAGAGATCGTCTGATAGTTTTGCAAAGGATGTACAGAAGTGGATATTTCATATGAATCATCTGTAATTTATGCAAGACAAAAATGAGGTCTATGTCAAAGACTTAAAGCACATACAGGAGGTGAATAATAGCCTTTTTAAACTGATTAATTTTCCTGCTTTATTGCACTCTATATCAAATGTCTATTTTACAATGATGAACCGTCATAATATAATCTGTCCCCCCACAGTTTTGTAATGAACATTAATCGGACAGAAAATAAAATCGCGATATAGTAGTGTGCTTATCAGAAACCCAAATAACTCGAGGGGCCTCCCTGCACATCATCACGAGTGAACTTACTAATGAGAATGAAAAACAGTCATTGTACTGAACTAGCATTAAATATTGCCAAACAAATAATTTATCTCAAAGGACCACTAATCTCTACAATGGTAAATTAACAGGAAGCTAATAACTAATAACTCCACAAGCTCAAGGAAACCGAGAAGGCTGAAAGCCTACACTGTTTGTTTTCTTTGTTTTACAAAAGCTCAATGTTTTGTTTTTATTATGAGTGTACACAAATAAAAATTAACCTTTTACAGTTCCGAATAATGTCTTATTGCTATCTATATGACCAAAAATGACAGTATTTTAAGTTGTTTCCGCTGTAAGGAAAAAATCTAAGCGATTGCACCAGAGCCTCTTGTGGGAAATATTTGAATTTGTGCCGAATGAGAGATGTATAGGTGTGTCTCAGTTTCTCTTTAAATTTGTTTTGGTTAGACTTACAGTATATATATATTATTTTTTTATTTTTTTATTTTGTTAACAATATACAAACTGAAGTAACAACATGATATTACATATCAATTCAACTTTCCCACCCCCCTCCCCCTGCGGTCTCTTTAATATGGGGTTCCTAATGGATAGAAAAGTTAACAGAAAACCGAAGCCACAGGAATCATAAAACATAAATTCCAGCACTCAAGAATGTGAAGGCAAAAAACTATTAAAAAAAAAATAAATGTATACAGCGTTAAGGCATTCATTCTGAGTCCTGCTCGTTGTTTTGTGCAATATACTTGGAGATCCTCTCAGCAGCTATAGTCCAGATCATTTGTGCCAAGTTCACCCGAGCTGTGGATATTTCCAACATTATAATGTCCCAAAATTGTATTAACCACTTGTACATATCCAGGCTATGTGGTGGAAGCCAGTGTTGCGCCAACAGTTTTTTTGCAGATGTTAAGCCGGCCAGCCAAACAGTTTTTTTGTAGTTTAGGGAAATCCAACAGAGAATTATCACTCAGTAATAATATAGAGGGGTTCACTCGTATAGGATATTCAATCATTAATGATAAGATAATACACACCTCATTCCAAAATTTTTACAACTTTTTCACATTCCCACATCATATGAAAAAAGAATTTGAGTTGTTGCTCAGGACATTTATTACAGAATGGACTAAAGGAGGAGTCGATACGATGTCTTTTGAGAGGGGTCCAATAAGTTCTGTGACAAAAATTATAATGAATCATTTGGTGATTGGGTTTTTTAGATGAAGTAAAAATGTTCTGCCATACTCTTCCCCAGTCTGTGACACCCTCCTCTAGTTGACAGTCTCTTTCCCAAGTACGCTGTATAGCTAAGCGTTTTGCTGTAACCTCTAAGGCCTTTCTGTACATCCATGAGGTGAAATGGTTAGAAGAGAACAGATTAAACCAAGCAATGATTGGATGCATGGGAAGAATTTCCCCCCCAGGGAACCCCGTAGGCCTTCATGGCCGACCTTAGGCGCAAATATAAAACTATCACACGGTTCTTGAAAACTTAACATGCAATTATAACCAGAAATCTTTCAGTGTATAAATGCCTTTCTGCATCCAATCTCTTGAGAAAAATGGTGCACCAGCAGAGCGAATATTATTATTATAACAAATAGGTATATGGGTGTGCCAATTATGTGAATGTTGAATGCATTTCTCCATCCGTTTAAAATTGACTATTGTATTGGCAATAATTGGACCAAAAGCTTGCATACATTGCTTGTTGTTTAGCCCAGAGAACAGTATATCTTGTAACCTATATTTATCTACTAAGCTCATTTCAATCTCTGTCCAAGGAACCCCAGAGAGCGGGTTGAGCCAAACCTTGATGCATTTTATTTGAAAGGCCCTATGATATAATTCAAAGTTCGGAAGAGCTAATCCCCCAGTATCTTTTGTACTCTGCAGTTTCAAATTTCAGCCTAGGTTGCTTACCATTCCAGATGAATTTACGAATCATAGAATTAAGCTTGTGCCAAAACTTTTTAGGAGCAGGTAATGGAATCCTACAACTAAGAAAGTTGATTCGTGGCAAAACATTAATTTTAACACTCGCTATTCTGGCATGCAGTGATATCTTGCTCCACCCTAGTTAGAGTTTGCAGATAGCTGGCATCTGGAATAACCTTCAGGGATGATTGAACAATAATGCCTAAGTAACTAATGGAAGTTTGTATGGGAACATTACATGATAGTCTAACTTTTTTAGCCATGCAATTAAGTGGAAGCAAAGATGATTTATCCCAATTGATTTTGTGCCCGGAAAGCATACTGATCTTTCCAAATACCTTTAGTGTTTGGGGAAATTTTCCTGTCTTATCTGGAAATATGGCTCTAGCGACAGCGCAAATAGCATGGGGGATAACGGGCACCCTTTTCTGGTGCCTTGTTTTAAATTAAAAGGTAGAGAATGCACCACATTAGTTATAACAGAAGCCACTGGATTTTTATATAATACCTTTATCATGTTCACAAAATTTGTTCCAAGGCCAGCAGCCTTCAAGCAGACCAGAGATAGTCCCACTCAAGCCTGTCAAACACTTTCTCCACGTCCAAGGAAAGAACTGCAGCTGGAGTGGGACAAGCCTGGGATTCGTGTGACATGCAGTAATCTCTGGATGTTATCTGCCGCCAATCTACCTGGCATAAAGCTGGTCTGATCTGGATGAACTCATTTATTTACATATCGATGTAATCGCAAGGCCAAAATTCTAGAATACATTTTTATATCCGTATTTAACAAACTAATGGGTCTGTAATTTGTACAATCTGAGTGATCCTTCCCGTTTTTGGGTATCAAGGATAGAAATGCTGTGTTCAACCGTGGGTGAAAGGCCCCAGCTTCTACTACCGCAAGAATGGCCGTCAGGAAGACAGGACCGAGTAGATCAAAATATTTAAGAAATAACTCTACAAGGATCCCATCTAAACCTGGCGCCTTGCCTTTTTTAGCACCTTGTCCTAACAGGCTGTCCTAACGGTTCTGCTTCTTCATGACTACGATGAGGCAAAGTAAGAGACTGCAAGAAAATAGTACAGCTTGGATTTGAGGGATTAAGTTCAGATACATAGAGTTTAGAAAAAAAGTCAGAAAAGGCAGAGTTATTTTTTTTTTGCTATTCCTAACCAGTCCTTTAGATGGGTGATTGATTATATCAATGTATGATTTAGCTTGACATTGCTTCAATCTGAGGGCTAAACATTTGCTAGGTCTAACAGCACTGAAGTAATAATTCTGTCTTGTTCTGTGAAGTACAAATTCTGCTTTCCTTCTCAAAAGATCATTCAGTTCAGCCTTAAGGGTTTGAAGCGTCTTAAATACCGAATTGGAAAATGAAGATTTTAACAAACATTCAAGTGACTGATATTCTTGTTCTAAATAGTCAATTCTGTGATTCTGCATCTTTTTTAAATTAGTAGCAAAGGCTATAGAAAAATCTTCGATAAAAACTTTCGTGCTTCTATTATATTATAGAATATAATATTGTAATTATATATATAATATTATAATATTGGGCCTTCAACCAAGCCAATATTAAATGAAAGAAATTCCGACAGACCGACCTTGAAATCTACATCAAACTGGTTATTCTGTAAAAGAGAGATGTTAAAACGTTACCGCTGAGGTCTTTCAACAAACAAACTACAATTGAAATCTGCCATCATAGGATTATGATCTGCAAGAATAGCTGGAAGTATCAGTCCAGTTGTATCCTGATCATCCGGACAGATTTGATTATTGGCGTCAGATGTTATGTAAAGAGTGTGTGTGGACGCTGTTACTGGGAGCTGGAGTGGAGTGGACATGTGTTTATATCAGTTTCATATAAGAGCATCAGCAGGAAGGGATTGGGTAATAAAGGTTTGTTTGGATCTAATGATCAGTCCTGGAGTTTGTATTGCACTCCCTCCAGATACTCATTCAAACACAATAACATAAAGACTGTTCTCAGTGTAAAGCCCATCAGCAGTAGAATAGGAGTGTATGTGGATCACAGTGCAGGAACTCTGTCCTTCTACAGCGTCTCTGACACAATGAGCCTCATCCACACAGTCCAGACCACATTCACTTAGCCGCTCTATCCTGGGTTTGGTGTTTATAAAGAATCATCAGTGAAACTGTGTTGATGAATCAGAATAGATTGATGAGAGATTCTACCCATAATTATTTGAGCTGCTTGATAAATCAGTGACAGTGAGATGCCATAGAGTTTCTTCTTTTCTCTTCATGACATTAATAATGCAGCTGAACTTTTGTTGCTGAAATAACATGTCCGAATGAATGTTTGTAATAAATCCTCATATAGACAGTAAGATCAGTGTGTGTGTTTGTGTGTGTGTGAGTTTTGCTGAGTGATGATATGTATTAGCTCTCAATTACATTGTTATCCCGTCTACTGCCAGTTTGGTTCTGTTCTTTTGTCTGGTGTTATCGAGAGGCCCAGCTCATTCCCACCACAGAAATCAAGCCTAAGTCAATGCCTGCTATGGAGCTAGAGCCAGCAAGCACATACGTCCTGGAAAAGGAGCCCAAGATCCTGGTTGATCAGATGTGTGAACTGGCCAAATCGTCCATATTAGTGAGGATTTTAGTGGAACTGGATAAGCAAATATAGTTAATTGGAAGGTAGTGCTTCCCAACCTGCCCACCCATGAACCTTCTTCCTGTGTGTTTTCGTTGTCGCAGGTTCCACTCAGCTCACAGTCTTTGTTGTCACCAGTCACATCCAGCACAGAGTGTTCTTCATCGCACCGGTCCTGTCCATCACTGAGTCTGCTTCCTCATCTTCCTCTTCTGTACGCTCCACTGAAGCCAGCCATTCCTTCAGCTCCACCATCAGCCTCTGCCATGCAGCCCTGATCTGCCTTAGGGAATCCAGTCCCCAGCTCTGCCCTGGCTTGAGGAGTCCAAGGCTCTGCCTCGTCCCTTGGTCGACCAATCAGCTCCGCCCTGGCTCCTTGCCCCCTAGGCTCCACCCAGGACCATTGTCTTGTTGGTTCCTCATGCCACTGGCTTTGCCTTGGTCAGTCATCGTTCCACCATTGCCATGGACTCCATCACTTCACCCCTACGGCTTCATCAGGCTCCTCCTTCCCTCAGGTTCCATCTTTTCTTACTTCATCATCACCACATCCTCTGGCACCCTGGCTCCTCTTCAGCCACTCGATGCCGGAACTCCACCTTGGTCTCTAAGTCCTTTGATTTTACCAGGTCTCTCTGTCCATCAGACGTCACCTGGACCTCATCTCCCGGTGTTACTTCTGTTAGTCGGGCTCAAGTTTCCTCCTTCATGGTTACTTTCACTGTCATCTCCTCAGCTCCGCTCACCATCTACTCCTTGGATTCATCAGTCACCTGTCCTTCACCAGCCTCTCATCCACGTTCAGGGACATCTCCTCGGTCATCTCACACTGTGAGGCCTTGCCTTCCTGGAAGGGGCATTATGTCACAATTATGTTCTGTTTTGGTTCTGTCTTCCTTGTGTGTTGTTTGACCTAGTTTCTCAGTTCGTTTGATTAATCATTCCTTTACCAGTTGCCTCATTAGTTAGCTTGTTACCCCCTGTCTATTGGTTCTGTTCTTTTGTCTGGTGTTGTCTGCGTTTACTTCAGTGTTATGGATGTGTTTTACTTACTATTTTGTATCTAAATCTGTTTTATCATCCTCATCAGCACAAACAAGTTCTGATAGGTTAATGGCCATACTGACATGCAAACAAATCAAATGTATGTATTTTTAGTGTTCAAGGGTTAAGTGTTGATAATTTTTTTACTTTACATTTTTAGGATTTAATTAATTATTACCTTTTTATCAACTCACAAACACACTACAGTTCTTACATTAAGGCCAGTTTGTGAAACGCTAATGTAATGTTTAATGCATTTTATAATGCTGATTATAAAAAATGAAATATATTATTCTCTTTGCTTTTTTTATATTAATATGGTATGTTTAATACAAATTTTAAAGAGTTAGTTCACCCAAAATTGAAAATTAGACCATGTCTTACCCTCAAGGCATCTTGGGGAGCAGTGAATAAAGACCTCCTGTAGCAAATCGATGCGTTTTTGTAAGAAAAATAAATTTAAAACGTTATAAATAATACCCAACAATCATGTTTATGTCTGTTATGTCTAGGCATGCATATTCCTATGTCAGTAGGTGGCAATAAATGAGCTTCTGTATTAGCTTCGTATTAGCAAGTTATTAAATATTTGACTCAATTGATTCATTAAAATCACTGAATCATTAACAAATGAAACAGTGGACTTAAAAGAAATTATTCATTCACTTAGGCCTATATATGTTCATAAACAATTCCTCAATGAAACACCACTAATTATTATAACTTTATAAATACACTTACTATAGACTTACTAATGACTTAAAATTTACTGTAGTAATTAATACAAAAACACTCATTTGGGCAAACAGCACTAATGACTTGTTTAGGACTTGAAGCTTAAAGTTGAGGACTTGCAACTCGACTTGGACTTGCCCGTCTTGACTTGGGACTTGAATGCCAAGACTCGAGACATACTTGTGACTTGCAAAACAATTACTTGGTCCGGTGCAACCATTCAGGCTGTAGACTCTTGGACTCTCGATTGCCAAAGAAAAGATAGACTGTTGTTTCATGCCTCTTTAAATTTTTGCACTTTAAAACACTTATAGACTGTTCTTTTTCATAAACTGCTGCTTTGATATAAAAGTGAAATATCATGTTTGGGACAATCCTGGACTGTTAAAATGCTGAACAGTTACAAGAACTCTGGCACTACAAAATATGTGTGAAACAAAAAACGGACTAAAAGACTTGTGTGGAAAGAGAATGGTAATGTGGAGATGACATTTATTTTTGTAGGGGAGTGTGTGATAGATTAAAATGGTAATTAAGAAATGTCATAATATAATCCAAAAAGGAACATGATTAAAAATAGTTCATAAAATGGTTAAAAAGTTTAAAATTGTTTGTTCAAATAATGTAAATGGAAAGTTAGTTTTCATGGTTTCTTGTGGATCTGTGATCTATTTGTTAAACTAGGGTATGTTGGTGATTGATTAGTTTTGCCTGACGAGACACTAGGGGGAATTTTCGCGGGTTTTCTCAATCTGCATGAAGTTTCAGTAGAGAGAACACCGCTGGAGTTTTGTCTGATATTAATATTTTCCCCCTTTTCAGGGATGAGGGATAATGCTTGGTAAAAAGTGTAAAATGGGTTAATGCATAATGTTTCACTTTTTATTGTGGCTATTTTAACTGTTTTATGTGTTTGAAAGAGTTCAAACTGATGCACAGTAAAGAGCATTGGTAAGAGGGTGTGTAGCGACTCTAGCGACTCCACGGAAAGCACCAGATGCACGTGGAAATTGTATGTTAACAAGTTAGACTTTGATGTTGAATGTGTAAATTAGTGTTTATTCTAAAATTAATTGTTTATTTGTGCCTGAAATGTGTTTATAGTGGTATATATATATACATTGAGAAATTTTTAGTATGTATACATGAGAAAGTAAGTCATTGAATAAAGAAAATGGTTTAAAAAGTATATGTGTATTTACAAGAGAGAAACGTTTTGATCATTTCAAGTGTATAAGTTGATAGTTAACTATTTTTACAATTAGTATTGGTATAGTATTAAACTATATTATTTCTGGACCCGTAAAGAAACCGAGCAATGTTCTGAAAATGTGCTTTATTGGAATTTGTCTTAACAATCTGCATAAAGTTTCAGTAGATTTCAGTATTTCGTCTAATATTTTCCCCCTTTTCCGGGTATAATATAGTAATTCTGTAATAATTAGAATGCAGTTATTACTGCACTTTTTAAGGCTGTTGTCCTGCTTCTCTGTAACTTGTTTTTTTTTTTGAGTGTTTGTCTGAAACTGACATCTAGTAGACATTTCATGCTTTACAGACTCAGAGACATGCCTGTTTTACACAAGTGACTTAAACACAGAACCAGGAAACAGGAATCCCATGACTTAAGGGAAAAAGAAAGCGAAAGTGTGACTGAGATGTTGTGTGTTTGTGTCTCTGTATTATTGCAGTAAAATGGCAGAAGCCAGATTTTCTCAGGATGAGTTGATGTGTCCAGTGTGTCTGGATCTCCTGAAGGATCCCGTGGCCATTCCCTGTGGACACAGTTACTGTAAGAGCTGTATTACAGGCTGCTGGGATCAGGAGGATCAGATGAGAGTCTACAGCTGCCCTCAGTGCAGACAGACCTTCAGTCCAAGACCTGCTTTAGTTAGACTTTGATGTTGAATGTGTAAATTAGTGTTTATTCTAAAATTAATTGTTTATTTGTGCCTGAAATGTGTTTATAGTGGGAGAACAATGGAAATGATATAGAGAAATAGACAGACACACACACACACACACACACACACACACAAATATATATCTGGCTGAACTGGTGGAGAAACTGAAGGAGACCAAACTTACTGCTGACTGTTACGCTGGAGCTGGAGATGTGCAGTGTGACGTCTGTACTGGAAGAAAATACAAAGCCGTCAAGTCCTGTCTGATGTGTCAGGAATCTTACTGTCAAACTCATTTTGAGCGTCATGAGGAATTTCATTCACGTAAGCCACACAAAGTGATTGATGCCACTGGACGACTGGAGGAGATGATCTGCCAGAAACATGAGAAACATCTGGAGATGTACTGTATTACTGACCAACAATGCATTTGTGAGCTGTGTACAATATATGAACATAAAAACCATGACACTGTATCAGCTGCAGCACAGAGGACAGAGAATCAGGTTTTTAAAATTAGTGCTTCCACTTGTAGTGTGAAACAAGCTTTAATCTTCATGTTAATTCATGTACAATAGTGGTAAATAATCAATCATCCTTTCTGGAGTTTACAGCCATTAGTTATCAGTTTGACTTTTACTGGATTCATCTGTTCACATGATGATTTAGTGCCAGTAGTTTTCTGTGAGATTTACTATCATCCATTTGTCCTGCAGAAGCATCTGAAGGAGACACAGAAGACGTTCCAGCAGAGAATCCAGCAGAGAGAGAAAGATCTTCAGCAGCTGAGAGAGGCTGTGGAGTCTCATAAGGTGAGTCTGGAGAAGAAGAGAAGTTTGTCTCAGTCTCAGTTCAGACTCACTGAAGCCTGAATCACTGTGTGTCCTAACAGCGCTCTGCACAGACAACAGTGGAGAACAGTGAGCAGAGGATCTTTACTAAGCTCAACTGCTCCATTGAGAGAAGCTGCTTTGAGCTGATGTGGCTCCTGATTCCTGATATCAGAGCTCAGGAAAAGGCTGCAGTGAGTCGAGCTGAAGGACGACTGGAGCGACTGGAGAAGAAGATCAATGATCTGAGGAGGAGAGACGCTGAGTTGGAGCAGCTTTCACACACACAGGATCAGATCCAGTTCCTGCAGGTAACAGAGATCTAGAAGAACAGGATCATAGTGGACTTGAGCAGATCCTGCTGTGACAGAGACTCACAGAGAAACAAAAAGGCTGCAGTGAGTCGAGCTGAAGGACGACTGGAGCGACTGGAGCAGGAGATCAATGATCTGAGGAGGAGAGACGCTGAGCTGGAGCAGCTTTCACACACACAGGATCACATCCAGTTCCTGCAGGTAACAGAGATCTAGAAGAACAGGATCATAGTGGACTTGAGCAGATCCTGCTGTGACAGGAGTCTCACAGAGAAACATTTCATGAGTGTCTTACTATATAATCATCAGTCTTTTTATTATAATAAATAATCAGTTAGACTCTCATCTGATGATCTTCTTTTGAAAAGAGGCGCCGCTTGCAAATGGCTTTCAGCTCTGAAAATCTCTTAGGAATAATTTCTCTGAGCTCTTTCTTCTGGAAGATATATTTAGATGTCAAACACCACTAGTGCCGTCAACAGTTCAAAACTTCACTAACTTTTCAACTTTTAAAAAAAATTGGAACAGGTGATCTTTAAAGCGGATAAAAATAATTTTATTTGCCTGCATGATTAATTTGACAATGAAGACCCCAAACATGAAGTGATGCTGTATATTAGCAATCAGTCCCACAAGGATTTCAGAATAAAATTCAAGGTGCTGCAAATAATTTGTTTTTAGCTGAAAATGTGTTCCTTGGTGATATTGTTACAGGCAGCGTAAAAACAGATAGTGGATCCAAGTGCAAGCTTTATTAAAGAGCTAAACAAGAACCAGCAATGTGTGAGTGCAACATAAATAGCCCTCCTAATGGGAAACAGATGTGTCCATAATCAGTTCCTAGGCTGGGGTTTCTGGGAAATGGAGTCCGAGGTGAGAAGGTGAAGGTAAGGGATGGAGATTCCGTTAGAGGAGCTCATGGGCACTCTAGCTGGAGATCGTGACAGAGCCCTCCCCACTTAAAAAGCGGCTTCCAGGCGCTCCCCAAAGGGTCACAGAAGTCCAGGAGGGAGGCGGAACAGGGGGAGGGATGGAGGGCGAGGTCCCTGTGGAGTTGGAGGACCTGGAGACTGAGGCAGAGTTTGCTAAGCAGGTGGAGCCGAAGACCACCAGAGCAGAGCTGAGGACCAAAAGGGCAGAGCTGTTGGAGCTGAAGAGCACCAGGGCAGAGCTGAAGACCACCACAGCTGAGCAGATGAGACCGAAGATCCCCACTGTGGAGCTGATGACCACCAGGGTGGAGCTGATGGTGCTGAGGACTACTCAGCAGCCGTAACAGAACAGGCTGAGAGATCAGAGATGGCCTCCTTGGCCGTAACAGGACAGGCGAAGACTTCAGAGACGGCCTACTTGGCCAGGACAGGACAGACATGGAGTTCAGAGATGGCCTCCTTGGCTGGGACAGGACAGGCTGAGAGATCAGAAACGGTCTCCTTGGCCCGGGACAGGTCACACAAAGACTTCAGAGATGGCCTCCTTGGCCGGGACAGGACAGGCAAAGACTACAGAGACGGCCTCCTTGGCCGGGACAGGACAGGCAAAGACTTCAGAGATGGCCTCCTTGGCTGGGACAGGGCAGGCAAAGACTTCAGAGATGGCCTCCTTGGCCGGGACAGGACAGGCAAAGACTTCAGAGACGGCCTCCTTGGCTGGGACAGGACAGGCGAAGACTTCAGTGACGGCCTCCTTGGCCCGGGACAGGACAGGCTGAGAGTTCAGAGATGGCCTCCTTGGGCATGACAGGACAGACGAAGACTTCAGAGACGGCCTCCTTGGCCCGGGACAGGACAGTCAAAGACTTCAGAGACGGCCTCCTTGGCTGGGACAGGACAGGCGAAGACTTCAGAGACGGCCTCCTTGGCCCGGAACAGGACAGGCTGAGAGATCAGAGACGGCCTCCTTGGCCAGGACAGGACAGACTGAGAGTTCAGAAGTGGTAGCCACCACCCAGAGAGGAGCTGAGGTAGACTCCTTCGACTCAGGAGGAGCTGGAGCAGACTCATGGACTGAAGTGGGCTCCGGACCAGACCCACAGACCGGAGTGGGTTCTGAAGCGGATTCGTGGACTGGAGCAGGCTCAGGAGGATGAGTAGAGCAGTGTGTAGCACAAACACACAGGATGGCCATTACAGGGAGCACTGAGGATAGGGGAACAGCTTCTATGACAGCCAGGACTGTGGCGGGACATCCATGATTGCTGGAAGCTCTGGCATGTCGGCCATCTTGGGAAGAGACTCTGGGCTGGTGGCCATCTTGTGAAGAGACTCTGGGCTGGCGGCCATCTTGTGAAGGGACTCTGGAGGGGTGGCCATGACAGGATGAGGCTCTGGAATGGCGGCCATGTTATGAACTGGCTCAGGTGCAGGGACCACAGGACAGGAAGATACTAAAAACACTGGAGTGGCGAGCATAATAACTTGACATGGTGGTGATCTTGATGAGCCAAGCTCTGTGGCCACCAGAGCTTGGTGTGTCCTTTCCTGTTTAGGGGAAACATCATCCTCAACAGCCCCGACAATGAAGGAGGAACCACATAACAGCAGGGCATAATCCAGAAACTGACAAAGTGACCCTCGAGGACCATCACGAGTGAGTATCTACTTCAATGGTTTATTTTGTCCTTTTACAGAAAAAGTCAATGAGTGCAAAGTCCGGGAGATCAGAGAAATATGCAATGTCCAGAAAGTCTTGAATGTGGTCCTTGAGAAAATGCATTCCCTGACAGAGGCATACTAACTTGATTGCTGGGTCCATGATTGGCCTGGAAACAATCAAATAGCTGCTGAATCCGGGTATGGCTGAGTCTTCTGTTACAGGCGGCATGACAATGGAGTTGGGATGGGGTGAGAAGGTGAAGGTAAGGGATGGAGTGCCCTCTAGAGGAGCTCATGGGCACTCCAGCTGGAGATCGTGACAGATATAATGCAAGTCAGCGGCTGCATGTTTTTGACAATAAAATAAAGCAAATCAGAAAACGCAAAATGAAGTGGCACTGACATTATATTGAGGTCTTATGAAGTGAAACTATCTGTCTGTACAAGAAACCGAACATAATTTACAACATTGCTACCGGTAATCCAGACCCTCAGGCAACGGGGAAATCCAGAGTTGTTTTCAATGAACCGGTTCAGTTCACTAGTTTATTTATGTAAACACGCAATGACTTCATGTATACACAATTAGAATATTAAAGCACCCGATAATGTTGTGAAATGTGGATGTTTTACATGTCTAATGCATATAAAGTGAATAAACTTGCCTTTTTACCTTTTTACTTAAACAATGAGAAACCATAAAAACACCATAAAAAAAAGTGTTTGGTTCACACATGCACCAATCAGCGACTCATCGGTCTTTGGTCCGAGTCGCACTGTTTCCTCAGTTCAGTGACTGCTGGCGGAACTGAAGCGCTGAATAAGTTCACAGGTAATAATTTTGTGTTCCTTGATATACTTTTTTTATTCTCAAAGACAGGAAGCCGCTGACTTGCATTTTCTGAATCACCAAGGTCCACGGTTTCAGCTAAAAATCTTTTTTACTGTTCTACTGAAAAAAAAGTTACCTACAACTAGGATGGCCTGAGGTGAGTAAAGTAACAAATGTTCTGTTTTTGGGTGAACTATGCCTTTAAGACATGCTCAGGTTCTGTTTGGGTTCAATGCGCTAAAGCATTGTTCAGTCACTACAGAATTGCAAAATTGCTCAATTTAATGCAAAATCAAACACTGCATTATTTGCGGCACCTTGCATTTTTGACTGAAATCCTGATGAGTCTGACTCGTAACCCAAAGGTTGTGATTTCAAGTCCTGGGTCCGGCAGGAGTTGTAGGTGGGGGGAGTGAATGTACAGCGCTCTCTTCCACCTTCAATACCACGACTGAGGTGCCCTTGAGCATAAATGGCTGCCCACTGCTCCGGGTGTGTGTTCACGGTGTGTGTGTGTGTTCACTGCTGTGTGTGTGCACTTAGGATGGGATAAATGCAGAGCACTAATTCCTAGTATGGGTAACCATACTTGGCCACATGTCACGTCACTTTCACTTTAATATACAGGGTCATGTTTGTGAAGTTTCAGTGTCTTTAACTGCTCTAAAGTTGTAAATAATAGTTTACAAACTAATCGTAGCCTTTGAGCTGCTTTTCCTGATCAAATCTACTCAACCCTACAATGAGACTCCATTGATGTGCTTAAGGACATTTATGCTCTTAGCAGATGTTTTATCATCCACACTATTTTCTAGAAAGTTCACATATAGTGTAAGTGGCAAATACTAGAATCTGTAGCTCTAATGTGATATAATAAATATGAAAAAGTTTTAAGCTGATGCTGTGAAAGTGCTGGATTGAGGTGAGTTATTAATGATCAGTCAATTCAACAAGAGCCGCACAAATCTGATGTTCGTGCAAGTTATTGGGTGAAGTGTGGCGCTGATGAGTTTTATTTTTGTTTTTAACTCTGTAGAGTTTCCAGTCTCTCTCAGCACCTCCTAAATATACAGATGTAAATGACGATCCCTTCAGTTCTCTCTTCTCTTTTGATGACCTGAGAGAATCTGTCCGTCAGCTGAGACAAAAACTGGAGGATTCCTGCAAAGAGGAGCTCAAGAAGATCTCAGACAGAGGTAAAGTCCTGAATTCATCTGCTCTCAGAAACGGGTCCATCATCATCTCATATCATGGAGAACATCATATTAGAAATTTCTTAGTAATGGATGCAGGATCATGAGAATCACACTGTTCATGTCTGTTGATTTCCACAGTCACATTCACCAACATTGTTCCCAGAACCAGGAATGACTTCCTGAGTGTGTTCATGTTCTTCCTGTAGAAGGTGAAAGAAGAGTTTTATAATTGATGATGTAAATGATGATTTGCACAGGATATCTGGTCATCTCTAATGAGACACTGATAATACACTGAACATGAAGAGTTCAGCTACATGAAAAGATCTAACAGATTCATAATTCCTGATTCTGATGTGTTTTATCTCCATCAGATTCCCATCGGCTCACTCTGGATCTGAACACAGCATATAAACGGCTCTGTCTGTCTGAGAGCAACAGAGTGGTTACTGGCACTGACACAGTCCAGCAGTATCCTGATAATCCAGGCAGATTTGATTATTGGTATCAGGTGTTGTGTAGCGAGAGTGTGTGTGGACGCTGTTACTGGGAGCTGGAGTGGAGTGGGAGAAAAGTGTTTATATCAGTGTCATATAAGAGAATCAGCAGGAAGGGACGGAGTAATGAGTGTTTGTTTGGATCTAATGATCAGTCCTGGAGTTTGGACTGCTGTCCTTCCGGTTACTCATTCACACACAATAACATGGTGACTGTTCTCCGTGTAAAGCCCATCAGCAGTAGAATAGGAGTGTATGTGGATCACAGTGCAGGAACTCTGTCCTTCTACAGCGTCTCTGACACAATGAGCCTCATCCACACAGTCCAGACCACATTCACTCAGCCGCTCTATCCTGGGTTTGGTGTTTATAAAGGATCATCAGTGAAACTGTGTTGATGAATCAGAATAGCTTGATGAGAGATTCTACTCATAATGCTTTGAGCTGCATGATAGATCAGTAACAGTAAGATGTCATAGAGTCTGTTCTTTTCTCTTTATGACATTAATACTGCAGCTGAACTTCTGTCACTGAAATAACATGTCAGAATAAATGTGTGTAATAAATCATCATGTTGACAGTAAGATCAGTGAGTGTGTGCGAGTCCTGCTGAGTGACGATGTGTTTCTGTGGTTTTCTCAACTTCTGTTTGTGTTGATTGAAATCAGTCATTTAGTTTTTAATGTAGAATCACATCAGTCATTTTTATTATTACTATCAAAATTACCTTTCATTTCAAATGATCACAGTCAATAAATGATTTTCATTATTCACCTCATGTAGCTCCAACCCTTCTGGTGTCACGAGTCGCTGATTTTATTGTCATTCATTTTTATTTGTGTGTGTGTGTTCAGTAGTTCAGTCGTTCAGTAGTTGCTTCACTGACTGGAGTGGCAGGTCAGCTGACCTATCAGCAGTGCTGGGTAGTAACTGATTACAAGTAATCTGGATTACATAATCAGATAAAAAATGAAGAACTTGTAATTAGAGTATATCACATTTTAAAATGCTCATAGTTAAGTTTGGATACACTTTATTTTAAAGCTGCAGTCCGTAACGTTTTTTTGGTTAAAAATGATCCAAAATCTATTTTTGAGCAAGTACATAACCAGCCAGTGTTTAAAACTATCTCCTTACCTTAGTCCAAATCACAATGGTAAGCTTGTTATGTTTTCTAATTTGAGTGGTACTAGTAGGTTTTTACGAGAAATACAAGCATGCCGCCATTCGTCTTTGCGTTATTACGTCAAGTCTGTAAACAGAAAGAAGAACATGTTGCTTGTGAGGATGCTGCAGATGGCGGATTATTTATAGCCTTTTCTCACAGCAGATAGAATAATTAATATCATTTTGATAGTGGACTGTAATCCACAAAGGATTATGTGTTAATGAAACACATGTAAGTGACTGAAATTAGATTATATTCCAGTTTTAAATGTGCATCCCAGATACGTGGGATTACACAAGATTTGTATTTCCAAGAGAGTCAGTTCTAAGGAACAAAAATTTGCTTTTTGGGTAAAAAGAACAATTTCTTGATGAAATTATGAAATTTGAATATTAAATTTGAATGGTATGACAATTAAAGATTAGACTGTACAGAAATTTAAAACCTACAAGTAACGCTAATACACACTATTTACACGTAGTCACGCAATGCTGATGTTGTTAGTATTAACAATTTAAAATACAAAGTATAACAATAATAATAATGTGCACTGTTTGATGTGATATGAGCTAAGCGATCATTAGATTTAATCACCATTGGTAGCGTGATTAATTGTTTAATTGTTGATTAATGTTTTTTTTTCTCAGTTGGTCAGAACTAAAGTGGCAGACTTGTTACTTACTTGTTCAGATGACAATATCATGTGAAAATTATTTAAACCCTTACTTTTTTATGGATAACATGATTACTGAATTTCAGCGGAGACCAGGACAACTAGATGAGCCCCGAAGACCTCGTCACCTAGACGGCCATTGGGACAAGACCACGGGAACCAGATGAGTCCTCTGCACAATCTGACTTTGTGGCAGCCTAGACTTAAACTGCTGGTTTCATCTGGCCAGAGGAGAACGGTATACTATTTCGACACACTATTTCCCTGTTTAATACTGTAAAGCTGCTTTGACACAATCTGCATTGTCAAAAGCACTATATAAAATAATGGTGACTGAAAGTTAAAAGAGGGACTCAACAAATATCACAATTGAGGTATATAATGACACTGATCACAATATTACTCTGATGGGCCAGACTCCGACTGGTACAGTGCAGCTTGTCAAGAATGTTTTCCATGCTAGTATGTTTGAGGTGCCAGCAAACCCTACCGCTGTTGGGGTATGCCACATCCAGGCCACATCAACACTAGGTGATGCACAGACTAGTCAACTAGTCGATTAGTCGGCTTTAATCCTCTGCCATGACGCTTTAAGCTTGATGTCGACTTGTCGCTGGTCCTATAGAGGTTGCAACAAAATAAGAGATCTTTAAGTTCTCATTTACGCTCCATTTCCAAACAGTTAAAATGACGAATAAATGCATACTCCAAATACACTCCACAAGACGTGTGATTATACCATCTGAATGCTCGAAACTGAACAGGAAAATGCACGTTTTAAACAGCTTATTGTACAGGTAAGATAATCACCATTCTAATCTAATGCGCTGCTGCAGCTTGTACATGACGCGCAGATTGCACACACACAGAATCATTCAGTAGCGCAGAAATGTATTGTCAACACTGTTCTGTGATTTCTCAGTAATGTAGCTTAGAAAATGAAAAGTTCTAGCATATATTTCTTAGTAACTAAAACCCACAGCTTCACTCTTAGTAGAGAGATGCGGCCAGGTAGAATCATCACCCTTAGTACGACCTGCTAAAAAGTACTCCAGAAGGTAATGCTCACCTGAAAAATAGCCCGAGACAGTCAAAGACAAAATGCACGAGAACTGGTGTTCTATAGAGTAAGCCCATTACCTGGACAAAACAACATCAGAGCACTCTTGAACAACTAATTGACTGTTTGCTCCAGCCCCCTGTATTAGCTTTCCGGGACTTTTCACAACCTTTTATACTGCATACAGATGTGTCAGCTCAAGGCTTATGTGCAGTATTATACCAGAAGCAAAATGAGAAACTTTGTGTGATTGCTTATGAGTAGTTGTCGTCAGATGTAATAGGTGCAACCATTCTGGCTGTAGAAACTCAAGAAGCACCCAGCATCCCATGGTCAGTCTCGACCAACTGTGCAGAAGCAGCTGAAGGAGACACAGGAGACGTTCCAGCAGGGAGAGAAAGATCTTCAGCAGCTGAGAGAGGCTGTGGAGTCTCATAAGGTGAGTCTGGAGAAGAAGAGAAGTTTGTCTCAGTCTCAGTTCAGACTCACTGAAGCCTGAATCACTGTGTGTCCTAACAGCGCTCTACACAGACAGCAGTGGAGGACAGTGAGAGGATCTTTACTGAGATCAAATTCTCAATTGAGAAAAGGTGCTTTAAGCTGATACGGCTCCTGATTCCTGATATCAGAGATCAGGAAAAGGCTGCAGTGAGTCAAGCTGAAGGACGACAGGCGCGACTGGAGCAGGAGATCAATGATCTGAGGAGGATAGACTGAATCACTGTGTGTCCTAACAGCGCTCTACACAGACAGCAGTGGAGGACAGTGAGAGGATCTTTACTGAAATCAAATTCTCAATTGAGAGAAGGTGCTTTAAGCTGATACGGCTCCTTATTCCTGATATCAGAGATCAGGAAAAGGCTGCAGTGAGTCAAGCTGAAGAACAACTGGAGCGACTGGAGCAGGAGATCAATGATCTGAGGAGGAGAGACGCTGAGCTGGAGCAGCTTTCACACACACAAGATCACATCCAGTTCCTGCAGGTAACAGATCTAGAAGAAAAGGATCATAGTTGACTTGAGACAGATCCTGCTGTGTGTATATATATTGTGGTGGGAGGAGCAAACGACAGACACAGTGGGTGTGGCGTCAGGCCTTGGAGAGGCTTTTATTAACAGAAAATAGCATAAAAATGTCCAAAGCAGGGAATAAAGTGTCCAAAGGAAAAAAGTGTTCAAAATAAACAGGGGATCTGGTGTCCTCGTCGTGCCGCGGGACGAGAGTTCGTGAAGGTGGGGCAGTGCTCGGGAAGGAAGGGTCCAGGTAAGGGGCACAAGGGGCGGCAGCTTCTTCCAGCGGCTTCATCCTTCTCTTTGCCCACGGTGCTCGAAGGGACTAGACGGCCCGGCATCCTGGCCCGACAGCCGTGTAACGGGTGCGGTTCTCGTCCGGACCACGGGTCCGGCAGCTCATGGCTCTGGCGGCGCAGGAGTCCCTCTACGCACCCTTACTGGACCCACCAGGACACCAGCGTGCATGCATGGGGAAGAGACCGGTCTCTCGTACTTCACCTTAGTTTTTCATGTGATGCTATGTCAGAACATAGGATCATCTTATTTAAAACAGATTCTTAAATTTGTATTCCCACAGTTCATTAAGTCCATTTACAGAAAAAGTAAATGAGTGCAAAGTCCGGGAGATCAGAGAAATATGCAATGTCCAGAAAGTCTTGAATGTGGTCCTTCGAGGAAATGCATTCCCTGACGGAGGCAAACTAACCTGATTGCTGGGTCCATGATTGGCCTGGAAACACTAAAAAGGCCACTGGATCCGGGAATGGCTGAGTCTTCTGTTACAAACAATGAGAAACCATAAAAACATTACTTTACTTCCCTTCATTCAAGTGTTTGGTTCACGCATGCGCATATCAGCGACTCATCGGGCTTTGGTCCGAGTCGAACTGTTTCCTCAGTTCAGTGACTGTTGGAGGAACTCAAGCACTGAATGAGTTCACAGGTTATTCATTTTGTGTTCCTTGAATTTATTTATTTTTTTATTCTCAAAGATGGAAATCTGCTGACTTGCATTTTATGAATCACCAAGGACCACGGTTTCAGCTTAAAATCTTCTTTACTGTTCTACTGAAAAAAAGTCACCTATATCTTGGATGGCCTGAGGGTGAGTAAATTAACAGAAAATGTTCATTTTTGGGTAAACTATGCCTTTAAGACACGGTCAGGTCCTGTTTGGTTTCAAGGCGCTGAAGCATTGTTCAGTCACTCCAGGATTTCACGATTCTGCGATCACAGAATTTAATGCAAAATCAAGCACTGCATTATTTGCGGCACCTTGCATTTTTGTCTGAAATCCTGATGAGACTGATTGCTAATATACAGCCTCATGTTTGTGAAGTTTCAATGTCACTAACTGCTGTAACGTTATAAATAATGATCAATTTAATCATAGCTTTTGAGCTGATTTTTTGAGCAAATCTACTCAACCCCACAATAAGATTCCATTAATGTTCTTGAGCTGTTAGATGGACATTTATGTTCTTAGCAGATGTTTTATCATCCAAACTATTTCCTAGAAAGTTTACATAATTAAGTGGCAAATACTAGAATCATTCATATTAGAAATGTCTTAGGAATGGATGCATGATCATTTTTCCTTGACATCAGAATCACACTGTTCATGTCTGTTTATTTCCACAGTCACACTCACTAGGACCAGGAACGACTTCCTACAATGTAAGTCAGTAAGAAAACAAGCAGAAAACTCATTGAGTGTGTTCATGTTCTTCCTGTAATCTGGACATCTGTACTGAGACACTGATGATACACTGAACATGAAGAGTTCAGCTACATGAAAAGATCAAACAGATTCATAATTCCTGATT
This sequence comes from Sinocyclocheilus anshuiensis, assembly GCF_001515605.1. Classification (NCBI taxonomy): domain Eukaryota; kingdom Metazoa; phylum Chordata; class Actinopteri; order Cypriniformes; family Cyprinidae; genus Sinocyclocheilus; species Sinocyclocheilus anshuiensis. The sequence continues at coordinate 209,700 of NW_015557077.1, forward strand.
CTGATGTGTTTTATCTCCATCAGATTCCTTTTAATGCATCTTGTAGATGTCCTGGGAACTAAGGTACACTTAAAGTGGGAACTAAATGTCTTTTTCAACTTGAGAACTACAGTCGCAGAGAATTGTTTATTACACAGAATCTGTGCCAATATCATGGATCAACTATGTCAGCATCACTTGGCCACTTA
>NW_015557077.1:210029-211288 GCF_001515605.1 Sinocyclocheilus anshuiensis
AAGGGACAGAGTAAGGCGTATTTGTTTGGATCTAATGATCAGTCCTGGAGTTTGCACTGCAATCCCCCCAGATACTTATTCAGACACAATAACAAGGTGACTGATCTCCCTGTAGAGTCCATCAGCAGTAGAATAGGAGTGTATGTGGATCACAGTGCAGGAACTCCGTCCTTCTACAGCGTCTCTGACACAATGAGCCTCATCCACACAGTCCAGGCCACATTCACTCAGCTGCTCTATCCTGGGTTTTTGGTTTCTAGGGGATCAAGAGTGGAACTGTGTTAATGAATCAGAATAGAACTGATGAGGGATTCTACCCATAATGCTTCGAGCTGCTTGATAAATCAGTAACAGAGATGTTATAGAGTCTCTTTTTCTCTTCATGACATTAACACTGCAGCTGAACTTCTCTCAGTGAAATAACATGTCAGAATAAATGTGTGTAATAAATCCTCATATAGACAGTAAGATCAGATGTGTTTCTGTACTCTAATTAATGCTGTACAGGGGGGGATGTCGTGGCCTAATGGTTAGAGAATCAGACTAGTAACCCAAAGGTTGCGGGTTCGAGTCTCGTACCGGCAGGGGAGTGGATTGTAGGTGGGGGGGAGTGAATGTACAGCGCTCTCTCCCACCTTCAATACCACGACTGAGGTGCCCTTGAGCAAGTATGTTTTAATGATATGTGCCCTCAAGATATTGGCATTGCTAGTGTTGTGCTCTAGCAGTTAAGCCAAAAAAAAAAAAAACCTTTCAGGTCTCAAAAGCAATCAACCAGTAACTAACTAAAAATAAAATGTAAAAGAGTGTATTAAAAACTTAAGCAACCAAAATATGTACCGAACTGCAATATATACACTACCAGTCAAAAGTTTTTAAACAGTGAGATTTTTTAAAGAAGTCTCTTCTGCTCACCAAGCCTGAATTTATTTGATCCAAAGTACTAAAAAAACATTTTATCATTATTAATATTATGTTGAAAACAGCGGAGTAGAATTTTTTCAGTTCTCTTTAATGAATAGAAAAATCAGAAGAAGAGCATTTATCTGAAATAGAAATAGTTTGTAGCATTATAAATGTCGTTATCATCACTTTTGATCAAATTAAAGCATCCTTGCTAAATAAAAAGATTAATTTATATAATTTCTTTTCCAAAAAAAGAAAAGAAAAAAGAAAATTGTACTTACTCCAAGCTTTTGAATGGTATAGTGTATAATGTTACAAAAGCTTTTTATTTCAGATAAATGCTGATCTTTGGA
>NW_015557077.1:211703-215535 GCF_001515605.1 Sinocyclocheilus anshuiensis
ATAATAATAATAATAATAATAATAAATGTTTATTGAGCAGCAAATCAGTTTATTAGAATAATTAATCTGAAGGATCTGAAGCTATTACGGAGTCTACAGAGGAAGTGTGCAAATCCATATGCAAAGCTTTTATTAAAAGACATGGTCAAAAACAGGCAAGGGTCAGACAGTGGCAGACAGGTATATTGGGACAAGACAAAAGAGTAGTCCAGTAAACAGACATAGGCGATCTCCGGCGAACAATGTCCAAACAGGTTAATCCAAAGGGGTAATCCAAAACACAGGCAATAGTTCAGGCGAGGAGCAAACAATATCCAAATAGGGCGAGACAAGGAATAATCCACGACAGGCAGTAGTACAGGGCGAAACAGACAATGAACAAGACTAGACTAGACTTGAGAACTAGGACTGAGAAATGGCTCCATAATGTAGCTATCGCTAACACAGTGATAGACTCTAAACAATACTCAGCCCTGAACGGTGGTTATGGCCTTGTATTTAAAGTGTGTGTGATTGGCTGCAGGTGAGTGCATAATCAGTGCAATGGAACATGGGAAATGTAGTCCAGGGTGACGTGCAGCAGTCTGTGTAGCGTGAGAGTCAACATAATAGGAAGGGCAGAGCAGGGAGCCAGGGCAGAGCCGACGGAGCAGGGAGCCAGGGCGGAGCTAGGGTGGAGCCAGGGTGGAGCAGGGAGTCAGGGCGGAGCCAGGGTGGAGCAGGGAGCCAGGGCGGAGCCGGCGTAGCAGAGGACCTCCATGGTGGGCTAGACTGATCAGGAGACCATGGCAGAGACTGAGAACCTCTGCAAATTATGTGTCAAAATATATTGTGAGTAATTACTGTTGACACTGAACTGCTTCCACACACTGAATCACTGTAACAAACGTAAAGCTATTATTTTGAAAATTATGTTGTTGTGAGAAATCAGATCCTCATGTCATGGCGAAGAAGAAGACAAACCTCAGGGATTTAATATGAGCAGAAACACTAAGCACTGTAAATATGTCTGCTTTCAGAGCGTCTGAGGCGTGTTTCATACATCTGAGGAGTTTTTAGGGCTTGTACAGACAGTAATTTCTCACACTGACAGCAGTGCAGTGCTTTTAAAACCACAGCGGCCGGCAGAGATTGAGAGACGAGAGACGCTCCATAACTCTGCTAAGCAGCTCTGCCAAATAATGGCAGAGACCTTCTGCAGCCATCTCTGGAGAAACTGCAGCGGGCGCCATCGTCTCTGGGGACACAGCAGCGAGTGCCACTACCTTGGGAGGTTCTGCAGTGTCAGCCGCCACCTCTGAAAAAAATCATAGTGGACGCCGCCGCCTCGGGGGGTCCTGTGGTGGTGTATGCAGCCTAATTACCCCATAAAGCGATCAGCCCAATTATCCCATAAGACGATAAGGTGTGACGTGACGAGACTCTGGACGTTCAGCTGTGACGTGACGAGACTCTGGACGATCCACTGTGATATGACGAGACTCTGGACTTTCAGCTGTGACGTGACGAGACTCTGGAAGATCAGCTGAGACGCGATGAGACTCTGGAAGATCCACTGTGACGTGACGAGACTCTGGAAGATCAGCTGTGACGTGACAAGACTCTGGAAGATCAGCTGAGATGCGACGAGACTCTGGATGATCAGCTGTGACGTGATGAAACTCTGGACGATCCGCTGTGACGTGACGAGACTCTGGAAGATCAGCTGAGACACGACGAGACTGTGACGTGACGAGACTCTGGAAGATCAGCTGAGACGCGACGAGACTCTGGAAGATCATCTGAAACGCGACGAGACTCTGGAAGATCAGCTCAGACGTGACAAGACTGGACGATCAGCTGAGACGCGATGAGACTGGACGATCAGCTGTAAAGTGACGAGACTCTTGACGATCAGCTGAGACGTGAGGAGACTCTGGACGATCAGCTGTGACGTGACGAAACTCTTGATTGTATTCCAGTGTAAATTATTTTAGTACATCAGTTTAAACAAATGAGAAATGTTGCCTTGGCAGTAAGCTGAAATAAAATTGTATTATATTATATAACTTTTGACCGGTAGTGTACAATATTTGACAGATGAAGAGCTGTTGATCATAAATAGACTATTTATGATTAACTACTCTTCATCTGTGAAACACTGTTTACTGTTTATTTAAAGAAGTGTGTTCTAGTGAAGAACTGCTCTGTTTTACAGTGAATGTGATGCAGTTTTCTCACAGCTGATCGTCCAGAGTCTTGTCACATCACAGCTGATCATCTAGAGCGATCAATGCTATCTCTGTGTGACGAATCATAAGGCCGGTCGTAATGACTCATATGTCATATTAGTTATTGGGTTAAGTGCTGTTTGGCAGAGCTGCTTAGCAGAGTTCTGGAGCGTCTCTCGTCTCTCAATCTCTGCCGGCCGCTGTGGTTTTAAAAGCACTGCACTGCTGTCAGTGTGAGAAATTACCGTCTGTACAAGCCCTAAAAACTCCTCAGATGTATGAAACACGCCTCAGACGCTCTGAAAGCAGTCATATTTACAGTGCTTAGTGTTTCTGCTATATTAAATCCCTGAGGTTTGTCTTCTTCTTCTCCATGACACGAGGATCTGATTTCTCACAACAATATAATTTTCAAAATAATAGCTTTACGTTTGTCAGTGTGTGGAAGCAGTTCGGTGTCAACAGTAATTACCCACAATATATTTTGACACATCATTTGCAAAAGCTAGAAAACAGTCTGATAAAACTAATTTTACAAGAAATGTGACTTTCTTTGCTTACTTAAAAGCTTTGTAACTTAATTTAAAACTAATGTTTTTTAATATAAATTCATGACAGAGACACAGATCTTTTTTTCTGATTATTTAGCTGAAAGATTCAGAGAGCCACACGTTTGTAATCTTATATCACTAATAACTACAATAAATTGTTCCAGTTCTGGTTTAAATAATCACACACACACACACACATAGTTTACCTGCCCTTGTAAAATATTTATAAACAGTAGTAACATCAGGAAATTATATTCGATTAATTTAGTATTTTTTTATTCTTTCTTTCTTCCTTTCTTTTAGTATTTTTATAAGAAATAATCACTTCAAGAGTTTTAAAGAGGTTTTCCTCTCGAGGATTGAGAAAGCAATCATATGTGATACTGATAAAACATTTTAAGATTTTGCAAAAGTCAAAAGTGTCCTTAACTGAAGAATCACTGTATGCTGTGTACAGTAGTCTTTAAATCACACAATCACAGCGTTCAGATATTAAACAGCTTTACTGTCAGTGAGGTTTTGTTTTGCTGTTGCTCTTCGCTTGACATTAAAACTTACAGTATGTGAAGGTTGAGTGTATATCTACACATTTAGAAGTGTGTTTTATTTTAAAAACAGTACAATCTGTGATAAACAGCACAGCTATTTTATTTTGATTTAGAGATTTAATTTAAGTTTAAAACTCCATTTGCTTGTCTGATAGATAATTGGAAAAGTTTGCTTGTTATTTCATACTCTTGTAAAGTTTAATTTTGAGATTATTATCTTGAAATATTATCTTACTTCTCCATAAAAGTAACATAATATCTGCAGATTTAGCTGCTTTATTTATATTTTACAGCAAAGGCTACCGTCAACTGTTTCATTTCCAAAATTCTTCAAAATATCTTCTTTTGTGTTCAGCAGACGAAAGAAACTCATACAGGTTTGGAACAACTTGGGGACGATTAAATGATGAGAGTATTTTCATTTTTGTGTGAACTATCCATTTAACAAAACGGATTCTATGCATTCTTTATTCTTGACCAGCTTCCAAACGACATCTAATCTTACGAGTTTCATCTCAATAAC
>NW_015557077.1:215641-245127 GCF_001515605.1 Sinocyclocheilus anshuiensis
TCAGATATTAGACAGCTTTACTGTCAGTGAGGTTTTGTTTTGCTGTTGCTCTTCGCTTGACATTAAAACTTACAGTATGTGAAAGTTGAGTGTATATCTACACATTTAGAAGTGTGTTTTATTTTAAAAACAGTACAATCTGTGATAAACAGCACAGCTATTTTATTTTGATTTAGAGATTTAATTTAAGTTTAAAACTCCATTTGCTTGTCTGATAGATAATTGGAAAAGTTTGCTTGTTATTTCATACTCTTGTAAAGTTTAATTTTGAGATTATTATCTTGAAATATTATCTTACTTCTCCATAAAAGTAACATAATATCTGCAGATTTAGCTGCTTTATTTATATTTTACAGCAAATTAGGTTTCTACAATATTTAGTATAGAATTATATATATATATATACCAAACGACATTTAATCTTACGAGTTTCATCTCAATAACTAATATTCAGGTGAATCAATCAATGAGGTTCACCTCCAAATCAAAGCAATAACAAATAACACGTATAATAACGAAAATAAAACCTGTTTTAGTACTTTCCTATTCATATTTGCACCAAAATACCGCAGTGTTGGCTTTAAAACAGTGTGTGTATTTGTGTAAATTGTGTAGTCTCTAAACATATGGACTCAAAGGCTTTGCATTTCTCTCTTTGTGTTTCAACATCCGGGTTTCCCTGCTACGAAATTCCCAATCCTACTACGGCGAGGCCACGCCTGCTGAATATTAATTAGGCTGTGCTGACGTTCCTCGATAAGCTTTCGGGATCGTCCAGTCACGTAAGTTATTTAATATTCATGAGCCAGGCCAATCAGAGCGCGCTGCCGCGCTAGCGTCACGTTGCGTAGTTAATATTCATGAGCCGAGTCTTCGCCTTAGTAGAACGGGAAAATTGGTTTCCCTGCTGGCTGCGTTTCGCTCTCCGAAGCCATTTTGGACTCAGTTCAGTTCCGTGCATGTCAGAATCGAACCCTGTCCAGCCATTCTCGCTCTTGCACGGGAAAAGCTTCACACACGAACGGGATTTGGGTGGAAATCGCCGGTTATTCCGCACCGGAATGCGTTTCTGTTGGAATAGGCGCGTTTCCTGATGGATCTGTGCATGTGTTAAAGTTTGATTAAAGCCTGTTCGGTGGATGGACATCAGGCCGACGGTCACTCGGGCTCTTGTGTGTGTGTGTGCGTGCGTTTCCCCGATCGCTTTAAATGTGTGCAAAGCAGAAAACACTGAACAGGAGAAAACCCGGGGTGTTTTTGTGTCACTAGAGGAATATGTTCACTTCCTGGCTGACTTTTGCACTTCTTCTGGGAACTTTCAGTGCAGGTAAGCGCTCTTTTATTCTTTAGACAAGACTTGTGTGAGATTTGCGTGATTTTTCTGACTCTTTGTCTGCTATATAAACGCGCGTGATATAATGCACTAGGCTTTGAATTGCTAAAACGCGTTGTGTTTGCATTAAGAATCATGTTTGTTTGGATTACACCTGGTTTTGGTGAATAATTATGAATGCATTTGAAATATCTCTGTTGTAGATGCGAATGAGTAAAGCTCAGTTGCTCGCGTTCATTCATAACTATAAATACTAAGTTACTCTCTATTCTCAGCAATAACACAAGGACAGCCAACCTTCAATCCAAGGATTTCCACAGAGTTGCATTTATATATCAAAGACATGCATGATTATATCTGTGTTTAAATGGTTTGTGCATCTGTACTATATATAGTGTGCACTTATAAAGTGATTTGTGCAGGATTTATTCCTCAAAGCAGCACGCATGCATAGATGTTGACGAAGTCTTCTGCGTGCAGTAACTGTGTTTGCTGTGGCTTTGTTGTGTTGGAGGGGTTTGGGGGAGGGGTGGGTCTATACAGCTCAATATCATGCTGAATTCTGATTAAATAGCATTTAATATCACTGTGCACTTTAATAAACAACCTCCGAGCAAATATTAATCACAGTGTCAGAGATATGCACACAATGTTTCTGTTTCAGGACAGAGTTCCCAGTGTTTTAGCATCGGGGATGGCCTTGTTGGGTTAGATAATTATGATTTTATATATCCCTCATAATGCATTAAAAATCTGCAAACTATATTCTCATTCAGGGTCTGTTTGGACTCGAAGAATCGTCTTATTTTTTATTTTTTTCAACTTAAACCATATTGTATCTGATCATGAGTCAATGTTAAAGTAATGAATGTTAACATGCAATTATTGCATTTACCCCTTTTTTATGAATAAAAATATAAATTCTTTGAAATTTTAAATTACACATGAATCACGTCAAAACACTGATGCAAAATATATATTTTTTTCAATACTGATAAGAATTTGTGTTTGAATGTTATTGTATGATATTTATAAGAACGTATATTATAAAAGTTGACAATATTAACACCATCGGAATGAATGGAATTGAATTACACTCATGGTTCATGAATTTCAAACAAAATGCATTAATTTTACTTGCATAAACTTTCATGTTCAGATAAAAAATGTAAAAAGTTTTCATGCTGCAATGGTTCATCAGTAGACATACATATTCATATTCAACAAAATTCAGTCCCAAAAGTGTGTGAGATTTGGGGAAAAGGTTGAATATATTTTACGAAAGTGTTTTTGTGTGTGGCACAAATAGCCTATAACTTCATAGATCATTTCACAAGTATTTTGGCTCCAAAATGATCAGAATTTTTCCTAAATGGTTACATCGCTTAAAAAAAATGGTAAAACATCTAAAATGTTATTTTGAGGGTCTTAAAACATTTGCAAAGTTTCCTCCCCTTTTTAAAAATTATGCATTTTTAAAATGTATTTTTGTGTGTCTCTTCTGAGTCAAAACAGACCATGTGTGTAGTGAGGGATATCTATCTTTATGTTTCGAGGTGTGCGTGTGTGAAGTCTCTGTTTTGTGAATATAATGAGTCTTTGAGTTCCCATCAAGCCTCTTTTGGTTAACCAGGTTCAGATGAAGGACAGCAACTGGTCAGGGTTGTTTTTCCTCCAAAACCTCAAGGACTTTGGTTTAGGCATCATAGCATTTGTTTGCAACAGTGAAAAGACCCAAGAAGTTGTTGGAAATTTAGTTTGAAAGCAGCTTTGGCGACGTGCATTTAAAACGTCAGATGATGTTTCTGTCAGAAGTCAGTGTGACCAATAGAGTTGGTCTTCAAGGGTGTTTTTCGTCTTTGGTGACTCACTTGACGTGACTGAAGAAAGTTGGTGTTTTTCTGAAGGTTGAGTGTGTTGGATATATATATATATATATATATATATGTGTATGTATGTGCTGTAAGATAATTAGGCCTATCTTATGAGATACAAAAGCACCAGATATTTTTTAGAGTTTCAGAATTCACTAAGATGTTGTGTTGTGATTATTCAAGCAATTCATGTTGTCATTAAATTTGCATTTCTATGTATACATCAGAAACCCTGCTGTGTAGAAATAGTTTTGGCAATGAAAAAACCATATTGTTTGACCACTTGGATATTAAGTTGTGAAGTATTTGTGAAGTTAGCATACGTCATTGTAGTATTTATTGTTCTGAATATGCCTTAGAGATTTTATTCTGTTTTAATTCAATAAAAAAAGCATTGTGTGACGATAGGAGGATTTTCATTATCCTATTATTTATTATAACGAAGAAAATGACACTTTTGTTTTTTCGTTAAAGTCATGAGAATTTTGGGAAAGCTTTATCATGAAAATAATGTCACAATGGAAAACAAACTTTCTTGATGCAAAATTGAATTTCTTAATTCTTCTATCTGGTTTCAAGCTAAAGTGTGACAATAATGCGTGTTATGCTTTTTTTTTTTGTTTGCATTGCCATCAAGAGAAATTTGAGAAAATGTTATTTAATGGTCATGAAAATAAAGTCAGTGCAAAAAAAATCCAAATATCCCTTCATTTTAATAATGCAAAATATAATTTCTCAATTCGTTCTTCTAGTTTCAAGCATGTGTCCCTGATGAAAGTAATGCACATGATACTTTTTTTGCATTATAATCATGGGAATTTAAAGAAAATTGTTTAATAGTCATAAAAATAGTCACAATGCAAAAAAAAAAAACCCTAATATCCCTTAATTTTCTTTATGCAAAGTATTTCTTAATTCTTCCTTCTGATTTCAAGCTAAAATGTGCCGTGATAAATTATTATTATTATTTTTTTTTTTGCATTACAATCATGAGAATTTTGAGTTTAATTGTCCTGAAAACATCATCACACTGCAAACAGTCCCTCAGTTTCTTCAATTCTCCATCTGAATTGAAGGTGAAATGTGTTTCTGTCATTGACTGCTTTAGCGATGCTGCGAGGGCTCGTAAAGCCTGATGTGCTGGCTGTGGTGTGTGTGTGTGTTGTGTAATAGTCTTCTCGTAGAGCATTCCAAGATTCCCGGCGGAGCGGACGACGGTGCCGTAAAAAGAAAAGCAGGGCGGTGTGGCACTTAAACAGCCTTCTATTGGTGGAAACAAATTACCCCAATGCTCCATTTGCTGCTTATATGTTTTGTGTGTTTGAACGGTGGGGTGTGAGTCTGCTTTCCTCACATCTGTGTGTGTGTGTGTGTGTGTGTGTGTGTGTGTGTTTCTGGCTGGACGAGGGGAGGGTGGACTGGAATTCCTCTCTGGACTGAAATGGCCACCGTATAGGCTAGTAGTAGTCCATCAGCGCTGTAGAGTGGATCATCCAGAGGGAAATACGGCTGTTATATGGATGCAAGCTGTGCTGCATGGGTGGGGGGCTGGACGAGCGAGAGAGAAATACACACACAGAGAGAGAGAGATTGTGGGGGGTCTATGAGAAATGGGGGATGGGTCGCCTAAAGCAAGAACTGGGATTTAAAGGAACAGTACGTGTTTTTCTTGTGTGTTTACACTACAGTACTGCGTGATGTGGTTAAATCTCCAGCTCATAGGGCACTATGAAATCTTTTTTTTCTTCTTCTTCAAAATTCTTTTTTTTTTCTTTTTCTCTTGATTCTGTTTTTTCCCCCAGTTTTCTGGACCCCGGTTTTAATGGTTAAATGTAATTTCAGTAATAAAACTGCATGTCTAATTAATTGAAATCATGAAACTTATACAGTTTAACAACAATTCATTAAAAGCTGAGCAAAAATGGCATGTTAAGGTCATATGAAACAAGTTTTATTTATTTTTCTCAAATTCCAGTTTATTTGAACCAAATTATGTGTTTTCTGTTTTAATTTTTCCGGAGCCCATTTTAATGGTTTAATAAAATTTTAATAATCAAAAAGTCTAATTTACATTTAGTCATTTAGCAGACACTTTTATCCAAAGATGAATAAATTAATAAAAAATAATTAATTAAATTATTATAATCTATTATAGGCCTAATATAATTATAATAATTATTATTGAATTTTATGTATTTATGTATTTATTTATTTTATTTTTAGAAATTCTGTCTTGTGTATTTAAATTTTTCCTGGTAATTCATTATTTGCTTGGCAGGCGTATAAACCGGTAAATAGATTTACATGCATTGTGAATTTTTTTTTAAATATTTCTGAAAAAGGAACTTTGGAACAATTTTCACAAATCATTATTAAATTACAAAGAATAACAACTTGAGATTTTCTGTTGTGAAACTGTATTTTGAGAAGCGCCTAATAAGTTTTACTTGAATTACACAAAAATGGCAAGTAACATTCAATTAAAATTTTGGAGTACATTAAACAGCGCCAAAACGGCATTTATACTGCAATACAATGGACAGTATTTGAAATCTGAGACTTTGTTTCATATTAAAGCACAAAGCTTATTGCTATTTATTGGATGGGAAGTGCCCTTCAATGTTCCGTCCATTAACTGAAAACAGGCTAGAATAATCGATTCTTGGGATTTAAGAATCGATATCGTTCCGTAAAAATGAGAATCGACTAATATCGAGATATCTATATTTTTTACCCAGCCCTAGACTTCAGTGAGCATCAGTTTTACACAAAAAGCAATGTTTGCTGGACCCTCGACAGTCTCTCTCTTGTGTTCTGCGTTTTGTGCTGTGTCAGATCTTTGTGTTAGAATGTGAAATGTTATCCAAACACAGAGATGGGATGCTGGGATTTGCTCAAATTGCCCATAATTGACTTTCGGCCCTGGATGAGGAGAATAATTGAATTCATGAATGTGTATTTTCCTCCTGACTTTAAATCTGTTGCAGATACTCGAAACCCACGGTTTAGATCGGAGCTGATTTGATAAGTGAAGATGAAAATGATTGTGTGTCTTTGGCCGTCCGGATTATTACCCATAATTCACAACATAAAGTCATTTCGGGCCATGTTTCGATGGTACAGGAGATCAATATGAGCAATAACAAGGAGATTTATTTAAAAGCATGGTTGTCACTGCAGAAATGATATTGAACAGCAGTTTGAGACATTTGCAGAAACTTGTGTTTAGATTTGGAAAAGATTTCAAGCAATGATTGATCATCCTGTAACAAGATTAAACAATTCAAATGATTGATTGTGCCAGAGATCAAGAATAATAAAAACAAAAAAAGCTTAATTTGGTATTTCAAAGTTTCTGTTTGGTTGCATAATGGTTGCAAATTGTCCAGTGTGAGTTTAATGAGTTACACATTGAAATTTAATACTGAGGATTACGAGTTTGGTTAAACCAGTTTAGCAGAATTAAAAAAAACTAAACTAACTAAGCTGAGTAATTGTGCCAGATATTTATAGCCTAATCAATAAATAGCTTTTTAAGTACGTTTGTGTTTTTTGTATGTTGTGTGAACACATTTTTGACTTATTTCTTCAGCATAATCTGTTTAGTTTTTCTTTTATTTAGAGACTCTTTGGAATAAAGCAAAGCCATCTTGCTGTATTTCATATATTGTGTTTATTTATATGTAGGTGCATGACGTTCATGTAAATGTGAGCTTTAAAGATGATCAACCTTCATTTATGAGCTGGAGAGTTGGTGTTATTGAGTTCAGAATGAATTAAAACATCTGAACGACTGATGTTGAATCTGCGTGCTCGTATTCCTCTTCCTTGCATGTCGTTGTTCTCTGAGGGCCGTTTTCAGGGTCTCGTGTTTCAGTCGGATGATCAGAGTCCATTGAGTGTCGTATTTACACTTGTGTAATTGCTAATGAAATGCTTGCTTGGCAAGTCTCGGGTAATTTCCCAGGTTTGTTATTGTTGCCGATTCTATTATTTTCTTAAATAAGGCGACCGTGTTTTGAAGAGAGCAAAGAGAGATTGCGGTTGCAGTCGCGTGCTGCAGAAACGTCTCGCTGTTCTCGCTGTGCCGTTTGTTTACCTGCTCAGATAACTCTTATCTGGGCCGAGCTGCGCAGTCGGGATGCCGTACGTAAACAGCGATATTCTGCAGGCCTTATCTCTCGCATGGGCCTCGACGTGCATCATGCGGCGCTCGTGAACACGCCGAGGGTTTTGTTTAGCCTGGGCTTAGTTTAGCTCAAATATTCCAGGAAATTACTGGGTTGCGTATGTTTACAGTGCAGCAGACTATGTTACAGTAATGGCAATTCCAGTTCCTCAAGTGCTGAGCTCAGACAGTTGAAACACTAAATCTGCATGCATTTTATGCATTGATTGTTGGGTGCCAATGCATTGGTCAAATTAGCCAAAATATTGAATAAATAAACATGCAATACACCTTGAGCACATGTGCGCAAATGTGTGCATTTGAACTCTGCAGCACTTTCTGCTGAATTTCATGTAGATCTATGTATTCATTAAAGATTTGTCACATGCTGTGAGAAGAAGTTCATTATAAGTTCATGCGAGTTCAGACATTAGCATACTTTAATGGCCTGGAATACACATTTCAGACCGACACATGCATTTTATTTTTTGCATTTTCTGCGTTGATTCTTAACTGTAAATATGCATAATAGTAAATGTGTTAAATATAGTTAAATGTGTTAAATACACTTTAAGAAAAACATCTGTGGAAAAATTTTTGCCAGGGCATTATCTGTTAAGTTTATGAATTTCCTTTAACCCTAAATTCCACGGTGCATAATTCAATATGCGAGTGTGGAAAATGAATATGGAAAATTTCTTCACATTTTTCTTTATTATTTTTTGGTCTATTTGCCTGGAGAGAAGGACTGCATATTTAAATGCATGCACACATAAATGCATAAAAAATTTTTTTTAAAGGAAATTAACGCTTTTATTCAGCAAGGACGCATTAAATTGCTCAAAAGTGACAGTAAAGACATTTCTAATGTTTCAAAAGATTTCTGTTTCAAATAAAGGCTGTTCTTTTGAACTTTCTGTTCATCTGTGAATCCTGAAAAATAAATGTATGACGGTTTCCACAAAAATATGAAGCAGCACAACTGTTTTCAACATTGATAATAATCAGAAATGTTTCTTGAGCAGCAAATCAGCATATTAGAATGATTTCTGAAGATCACGTGACACTGAAGACTGGAGTAATGATGCTGAAAATACAGCTGCGCATCACAGAAATAAATTAAATTTTTACAGATTTTCACATAGAAAACAACTATTTTAAATTGCAATAATATTTCACAGTTTTTCCTGTATTTTTGATCAAATGCAAGTAGACTTGGTGTGCAAAAGAGACTTCCTTCAAAAATTTATAAATCTTTCCAACTCCAAACTTATAAACAGTAATGTATCTGTTAAAAGTTAACTTATAATACTCTAGCATAGTAGTTAAACTGAATTATGACTGAAATCAACTCTATTGCACAGTGATAGATGGATTTGGCTCAGAAGTGAAGAAAATGAAAAGTGTAAATCAGTCTGAAGTCAGTTCCAGCGTTGTTTTATTTATTGCATTGTTTTTTCATGGCGAGTGTTGGCGTTACAAGGTAATTTCAGGTTTTAGTCTGTCATTGAGATGATGGCTGAATGTCTGCATCGTTGTGACCGACCATGTTTGTTGCAGAAGTTTGTTTCTGGCTCCTATAGAAAAGCCCAGAAATTGGGGCCCGGGGTGGGCTCCATTCAGCAGACGATTGATGGCTCTCATGCTCTGTTCTGCTGAGAATCAGCGAGCTCTTTGGGTGTGTTTTTTGTGTCTGTCTGTGTATTTGTGTCCCTTTCTGTCTGTGTTTGTGTCGGCGGGGCCAGGGCCCGTCTGCTGGAGCCTCCCGGCCCTACAGTGGCCCCCCTTGGCTTTTGTGTGAGTCGGTCTGTGCTCAGATGTGCTGTTTGTTGAGATCTGGCCTCACGCTGAGGTTACGGGGTAATGACACCATCTCCGTCTGTTTCTTCTGATTCTAGAGATGTTTTAAGCTTGTGTTTTACTTGCATGGTAAAAGTGAGCAGTTTTGTGTGTGTGGTCATTTATTTCGGTAGTGCTTTATAAAATGCAGATTTTTTTCAAATCAGCTTCACAGAAACAAAACAGGAAAGTAACAGTGTTAATGTTGCAGACTTCATTAAAGGGTTAGTTCACCCAAAAATGAAAATTAGCCCATAAATTACTCACCCTCAAGTCATCCTAGGTGTATATGACTTTCTTCTTTCAGACGAATCCAGTCGGAGTTATATTAAAAATGGTCTTTGATCTTTCAAGCTGTTTAATGCCACTCAGCAGGTGTTGCATGCATCAGTACAAAAGAAGTTAAATAAAAAGCGCCCATCCATAAAAAAAGTGTCTCACACGGCTCCGGGGGGTGAACAAAGGCCTTCTGTAGCAAATCGACGCGTTTTTGTAAGAAAAATATCCATATTCAAAACGTAATAATCACTTTAATCTAGCTTGCGCCAGCAGTTGTACACAGAAGCAGTTCCGTGCGGATGAGTTCAGCGCTGCGCATGCGCCGGTGAGTCTCGTGAAAACCAACGTTTGTTAACAGGAGCAAAGGAAGCAAAGTCTCCTTACTTTAGCAAAGGAAAACCAGTCTCCTCTCGGCTTATATCGAAATCCTCCGACATTCTTCTTTACAAATCCTCGTTTTTTACTTCTAATTCGTGACCGTTGTTTTGTTTTGATCTCTCCGCTGCGTTTCCGCGTTCATCACTTCTGAGCGGCGCATGCGCAAAGCTGACCTCCATACGTCATCCTCCCGGAACTGCTTCCATGTACAACAGTTGGCGTAGTTTGTTCTGTTTCTTCATGTCATTCCAGACAGACTGGATGATGATCAGATCTCTGTTTGGAGCAAAAAAATCTCACTGCATTATTACAATTAATGGCCAAATGAATGTTTGGAAATGTAAACTGATATTTCCTACTGACACACTACAGCAAAAGATAGAAATAACTGACTTAAAACCATTTTTTAGCTGGTGAAATTACTAGTGTTCTAATAAATTTGGCCGCCACTGTAAATAATGTTGTTTCTTGCACAGACCGATCATTTCACTTCATAAGACCCCAATATATATCGTCAGGGCTCAAGAGCCTCAGGTAGCCTAATAATTTTGTGTTGCATGCTTTGACTCTCAAAGTGACTGTAGTCATTGACTTGCATTTTATGAGTCACTAAGGACCACGGTTTCAGCTAAAATCATCTTTACTGTTCTACTGAAGAAAAAAGTCACCTACATCTTGGATGGCCTGAGGCTGAGTAAATTTATGACATTTAAATTTTTTTGGTGAACTGTCCCTTTAATACAAGGGTAGGGCTGGGCGATGTCCCTAAATCTCGACATTTTTTTTATGGAATATTATCCACTTTTTCATCTCACGTGTGACACCTGAAACGCTTCTAGATTGGCAACCGTATTTAAGTACACAACTGATTCTGAAAATATGATGTTTGTCGGTGATAACCAAGCAATGGATAGGACAAAAACAATCCAAATTCTGATGATATTCAATATAAATCCTGACGATATCTGACATATACATACGAAAAATCTCCAGCTCCACAGCAAACTTAAAGAAACTTAAAGAAAACACTTTAAAAGTACGACAAGAATTATCAATGGAATCGTATGTTTATGCATTTATAAAATGTTTAAAAACACAAACGTGTTTCAAAAAATGTTTAAAAACAAAAAAGTCTTAATTTTTTTTTAGAAGCATAAAAATGTGTTTAAAATGTACAATCTTGTTGTAAATTGTTACTTAAAAAAAGAACAGAATTAAACATTTTTTTTTTAAATTATTATTAAATCTTCAGAAGAATTACCGTGATGATAATGGTAATATTCAATGCACGATTATATTGTGAAAACATTTTTTTTTCCACTTCAGAATAACGCACACTGATGAATCATTCATAATAAGACCAGGAATAGGGCTGCACGATTAATCGAATGAGATTGTCATGCGCATTTTGCTAGTAAAGCCGGTTCTGTAATCAGCAGTAAATCATCACCACTTGCTTTCAGATGGAGCAGCATTTACTACACAGAGCCGTAGTTCACTGACAAGCTACGCAAAAAAATGAAAAAAGATTATGAAATCGAAGAAATCGTTCGCGATAATGACAGCTGTTTGCATAGCTTCTCAGTGAACTACGGCTCTGTGTAGTAAATGCTGCTCCATCTGAAAGCACGTGAAAATACCACATTTAATAACATGTTTTTACTCCAAACTCACTTCATAACGTCAGTCGAGTGTTTGAAATAAATCCTTCTGTGAGATGATGTGGCTTCTTACACAGAATAAGGCATGCAACATATTTCATAGTATTTAAGCAGTGATAAAGGCATTGCATTATAAATATACTTTATTTTAATGAAAATTATAATAATAACTCTGATAAACCGTATATTGTCAAAATCGTGTGTTTATTAGTCACGTCGAATCAATAAAAGCAGTTAAATGTTCTGTTTATTCAGCAACTGCTATAGGGATTTCCTGGGTTTCTTCTGCGAGGCGTATTTGGAGTTTCAGCGCGAGAGCGCCCTCTGGCCTTCGGATGGAGATTTACTACTGATCACAGAACGGTGCTTCACTGAAAGATACGCATGACAATCGCAGCTTCTGACGAATCGCGATCTCGATTCCATTTCGATTTATCATGCAGCCCTACATCAAAGATACGCATGACAATCGCAGCTATTTCGATTCCATTTCGATTTATCGTGCAGCCCTAACCAGGAACATTAATTAAATTCTTTGTTATGATGCAAGTCAAGTCGAAACGCACATTAAGCCTGACTTTCATTCATTCTTCTGAGGCAATCTGTGCCCTCTTTCACCAGCATCTAAACCTCTGACTAACAATGACATCAAGTTCAGGCAAAATATCGAATTTTGTCACGCTAAAATAAATAAATGGCAGCTTGTCTCTGGAGGCTCGGAGAAAGACTTTCCCACGCTCTGGTGGTCATTGACGGGCCTCCTCTCGGCAGGTGGTCACCGCTGGGTTTTCCATGACAAAAGCGAGGCCTCCTTCACCCCGAGATCCACGTCACACGCCGTCTCAGCCTTTTCTCACACAGAGTCACTGCAACAATGACTGCAAACCCCACTCCAGACTAATTATTCTGTTGACTTGAGCGACGCTTCGGTATACGACCTCCAACCAAAGAGACACAAACTACGCTTTTGACTCGACTGGATGAATGTATTAAAGTCAACTATAAGGGAAAAAACCGAGATAGAACTAGCAAACTTCTGCAGCTAAAAATTTACAATTTAAATCTATTCATCTTGGTTAATATACAATTGTTTATTGTTATACATACACAAATTTTGACGTAAAAAATGCTACATTAACCAAGATCAATGAATGTTGCACAAGTATTAATCTATGTTAGTCAATGCAATAGTTAACATGAAATAAGGTTAACAACCTTGTTGTAAATTGTTACTAAAAAAAACCATAAATGTTTAAAAACAAACAAATGTTTTTAAAATGTGTTTAACTTGTATATGGTTATTAAAATCAAAAAATTTGTAAAAAAAAAACAACATTTAAAATGTTTAAAAATGTTTATAAATATAAAAAGTGTTTAAAACTAAAATGTTTAAAAATGTACAACCGCGTTGTTACTAAAAATGTTTTAAATGTTTCAAAACAAAAATAATTTGTAAATTGTTAATAAAATAAAAACAAATGTACAACCTAATTGTAAATTGTAACTAAAAACAAAACATAATAAATATAAATGTTTTTTTGTTTGTTTTTTTAAGTTTAAGAACAAAAAATATTTAAAACAAAAATGTGTCTAAATGATGAAAATAATAAACGGGGAAAATAATTCAGAAGAATCTCAACCAGAATTATGAAATCCCTGCCATTTCCCATCTCTGGATATTAGTATGCGTTCAGAATGCTCTTCCAGAGTGAGATATTTTTACTCGAGGCAGAAGCGAACAGCTGAGGGCCGCTGATGTCTGGCGACAGCTGGAGATCAAGATGGAGACGGAGAGGTCATGAGAGGAGCCTGGGAGTCAGGATTATCCACACATTCCTCCATCTGGAGCGCCGAGGAAGCATCTGCCCCATCTCCATCTCAAAAACCCCGGAGCCGGAGCCCCAATAATGACTCCTCGCACTGAAGAAGAGACGTCTGCTCACAGACCTGCTCTCTCAGCTTTGAGTGATCGCAGAGGTCCAAACACACCGTATGGTGTTCTCACTCACTCACTCACTCACACACACACTCACTCACTCACTCACTCACTCACTCACTCACTCACTCACTCACTCACTCACTCACTCACTCACTCACTCACTCACTCACTCACTCACTCACTCACTCACTCACTCACTCACTCACTCACTCACTCACTCACTCACTCACTCACTCACTCACTCACTCACTCACTCACTCACTCACTCACTCACTCACTCACTCACTCACTCACTCACTCACTCACTCACTCACTCACTCACTCACTCACTCACTCACTCACTCACTCACTCACTCACTCACTCACTCACTCACTCACTCACTCACTCACTCACTCACTCACTCACTCACTCACTCACTCACTCACTCACTCACTCACTCACTCACTCACTCACTCACTCACTCACTCACTCACTCACTCACTCACTCACTCACTCACTCACTCACTCACTCACTCACTCACTCACTCACTCACTCACTCACTCACTCACTCACTCACTCACTCACTCACTCACTCACTCACTCACTCACTCACTCACTCACTCACTCACTCACTCACTCACTCACTCACTCACTCACTCACTCACTCACTCACTCACTCACTCACTCACTCACTCACTCACTCACTCACTCACTCACTCACTCACTCACTCACTCACTCACTCACTCACTCACTCACTCACTCACTCACTCACTCACTCACTCACTCACTCACTCACTCACTCACTCACTCACTCACTCACTCACTCACTCACTCACTCACTCACTCACTCACTCACTCACTCACTCACTCACTCACTCACTCACTCACTCACTCACTCACTCACTCACTCACTCACTCACTCACTCACTCACTCACTCACTCACTCACTCACTCACTCACTCACTCACTCACTCACTCACTCACTCACTCACTCACTCACTCACTCACTCACTCACTCACTCACTCACTCACTCACTCACTCACTCACTCACTCACTCACTCACTCACTCACTCACTCACTCACTCACTCACTCACTCACTCACTCACTCACTCACTCACTCACTCACTCACTCACTCACTCACTCACTCACTCACTCACTCACTCACTCACTCACTCACTCACTCACTCACTCACTCACACACACACACACACACACGCTCACACACACACACACTCTCACACACGCGCACACACACTCTCACACACGCGCACGCACGCACGCTATCTTAAAATAATAATTTACCTTCAGATAACACACACTGCTGAAAAACAGCTGACACACATGCATCTGGGAGCTCACAATATCATTTTATGGTTGAAAGCTGCTACAAACCATGAAAATATTAACAAATTCACTTCACACACCATGCCTTTAGCATTGTAAAATCCCTAATCAGTGCTGTTACTGGGGAAAAAACTGAAATTTATTTTTATTTTTTTTCAGTATTTGGAATAGAGCTGAATTAAAATAAAATATGAATATTAGATGGAAAAACATTTTTAAAAAATGAAAATGTTGATTGGTAACTAAGTAACTAACTGAAATAAGTTTTAGCAAATTTGTTTTGTGGTTTTGTCACTTAGTTTTTTTTTATTTTATTTTTAGTAGTTTTAGTTCTTGAACTTAAATTAACTGTATTAAGTTTAAGTTTTAATAAATTTGTAATGTGGTTGTCATTTTTATAGCATTTTTTGTTTTTCTAGAATGGCAATTTTAGTTTGTGAACTTAAACATGAACTATTTTGTTAAATTTTAACTTAAATATTAACTAAAAGTTTTAGTAAATTTGTTTGCAGCTTTGCAGTTATTTTAATATTTCTAGTAATTTCAGTTTTTTAACTCAAAATTATTCTAGTTAGTTATAAAGGCAACATTCCAAATTTTTCTTTACGTTTTAGTACATTTATTATTGTTTTGTAATTTTTTTAGGTTTTTATGAGTTTTTAAGTGAGCAAGTTTAATACACTTAATTATTATAATAATTAAATAATTAAATAATACACTACATTAAATAATATTACTGCTCTTTTTTTTTTTTCTTTTTTCATTTTTGTAAATTAGCTGGTAGTTTTTTCTGGTATAGAACAAGAAATGAAGTAATTTTTAATTTCCCTTACAGAAAAGTCACATGAATTTCACACATTTTTCACATGTGATCACATGTTCTAATGCACATGTGAAACTCAAGTGACTTTTCTGTAAGGGTTAGTATAGTTCTAAATTAAACCTGGATTGATGAAAATTGATGTTTATCTGAATGTGCATTTCTATACATCCTATTATTATTATTATTATTCAATAATTTTACTAATTAAAATGAATCCTGTTCTCCTAATGACAATGACCAAGTAAAGTTACATTTTATGTAACTTTAAATCACTTCATAAAGCGGATAGTTCCGGTGCTTGATTCTGATTGGCTGAGCCGCGTTCGAAGCTGTTGTAAATGACTCTACAAAGTAACACACACCTTTGTTTACGTTTGTCTGTTGCTCGGCAACCACAACTGTTTCTGAGGAACTACATTGTTTGGTGGAAGAATACTGTTTTTATTAATATCATTACACTTTATTTGCTCGGTTTTATTTTGTGAAACCTTACTACGTATATGGAATAACCGTTTTATAAAAGCAATAACCCCCGTGAAGCTCTGCTTTGCATCGTGCCTAACAACGCCCCTTAGCTGTTATAAATTCACTGTAAACCACGGCTTCACTGGGCTTACTGCTTTAATAAAACACAAGCCTCATGCATTAGGATTGAGGCACAGAAGTGAGCTTCTCGGCTGTTTTGCTGGTTGGTATAGCAGATAATCTGGCTTTTATCCTGCTGTAAGTTCTCCTTCGGCTGATGTTTGGATTCATGCAGATGCATGTACATCACTCTATATGCCAACAGAACACCTGACCTACTTAGAAACTCCCTCACAAATCCTCCGTCTGAGCTCGTCTTAAAATCCAGATCATGCTTGTGTTTAAAGGCAAGGAAGCTGTGTTTCATTCTCTTCCTCGAAATCAAACGTCAGAGCCGCTTGCTTGTTTTTAGTGCGGTCTGGCCTGATTATGATGATCGTTGTTCCTTGCGGTTGAGTTGCGGTTTGTGTTTCTCGCCAGCGGCTATAAATAGATTCAGAGCGTCACCAAAAGAGAAACCCATTTTGGTGTCCGGACGGACGCCTGCCAGATGATTTGGAGTAAAGAGCGTTTGGAGATGGCTTTCTGAAGGTGTTTTTGCTCGTGTTGTCATCCATCATAGCCTTCTCAAAGCCGCTGAAGAGCGTCACATCGTTCAGACAAAATTAGACGACTTTTAATGAAATACGAAACTGAATTTTACATTTACATTCATGCATTTAGCAGATACATTTATCCAAAGCCACTTACAGAAGAGGAACAAAACAAATCGTCAAAGAGCCAACAATATTCAATTAGACAACTAGATTAGGAGAATGTCCTCTTGGGTTAGAAATTTGACCAAGTTCTTCTAAAAAAAACAAAAACACCTTATTTGTCTGCTGTTATTGGGTAAAATAATGAGGAATTCAGCAATTCTATTTCCACTTAATGATTCCAGCTACTTAACAATTCCATTAATGGCTCTTTTGAAGAGTTTTAGTATTTCTTTAAGTTTCTTTTGCTGTGGTGCTATAGATTCAGTGCAGGAAACACTGTCAAAGTATTTTAGTACAATTTTAGTACTGTTAATATGCGTCATTAATATTATCTTGCTTCAGAATATTTTTATATAAGAACTGACTTCGTTTCAAACCCTTGCAAAGTCGCTAAATGTTAACATTTTTAAACGCATTTTCTATTTTCAAGTTTTTTAAAACATTTTTGTTTTTAATATTTTTTTTATTAAAATTTTTATTGTTTTTAGCAACGGTTTGCACTTTTTTTTTAAACATTTGTTTCAAAATTTGTGGTTTATAAACATTTTTAAATGTTTGTTTTTGTTGCAACAATTTACATAATTTTAAACATTTTCCTAAGCTTTTTTTTTTTTTTCAGTAATAATTTGCAGCGCATTTAAACATTTTTGTTTATACATTTTTTAAAACATGTTTCTTAGCAACAATTTAGTTGTAAATTTTTACAAACCTTTTTCCTAAACACATTTTTATTTTGTTTTAAACATTTTTAAGCTTATTTTTGTTTAGTTTAGTTTTAGTTATAACTACAAGTTGTAAAAAAAAGTTGTAAAACACATTTAAAAAACATTTGTTTTAAACAAATTATGTTTTTAAACACTTTTAAAACCCATTTAAATTGAATCCCTACAAAATCGATCCAGTTTCTGAATAAGAACCGAGTCTCAGTTTCCAGTTCTTGCAAAGTTGCTAATCTCAG
Source organism: Sinocyclocheilus anshuiensis (assembly GCF_001515605.1). Classification (NCBI taxonomy): domain Eukaryota; kingdom Metazoa; phylum Chordata; class Actinopteri; order Cypriniformes; family Cyprinidae; genus Sinocyclocheilus; species Sinocyclocheilus anshuiensis. The sequence continues at coordinate 233,506 of NW_015557077.1, forward strand.
GCTTATTTCCAGAAAAGTGTTTCAAAAAGTAAAGGTTTTGGTACGGACATTCATGTGCATTGGTATTTATTTAACTGCTTTTTTTTTTTTGACTGCTGTATAATAACCATAACACACAAATTGTACATAAATCTTGCATAAATTGCTTAAACAGTACAGCATGCCATGAATGCAATCGAAGTCACTTTGAATAAAAGCATCTGCTAAATGCATGAATGTGTAAAAGTCCTTCAGTCGCATGTAGGAATATCACCATGTTATTTAATGAAGTGTGATAATCTCAGACGTGTGTATTGTGATTATACGTGTGATTAGCATGTTCTGTGTTGTATGCAGTAGTGAGTATAGACTGTGGCTCATCAGATGCATCTCGTATTATCATGCAAAACACTGGCATCTTTATCATGTCTACACTCATGCAAATGCTGTTTGGGGTTATGAGGGTTTTGTGATGCAAAGGAATCTCCATCTTCAGGATGCCGGAGTGTGTTTGGACTCTTAATTCAGTGAATAAAGCTGCTTGGAAGATCGTGAAGTGTAAATGAAACGCAGTTGAGAGATTCATATTGAGATGTCTGTTTTTGCTGTGAATAATGTTTGTATAATAATGTAAAGGATGAAAGGTTGCAGACCTTGATCTGACTCCATCCAAAACTTTGACTCATTTTAATGGCCAGCTACGTTTCATATCGCATGTTTGTTTTAAAACGGAGATGATGGATTGTGAATCAATGTTTTCTTTAGTGATTTTGACAACTGAACGGTCTTTTATTCACTTGTAGTGGGTTAGCAAATCATTATTTATTTCTAAGATCTTTCTAAAAATTATCTAACATTTTATTTTAAATAGTTAAATTGAATATTAAGTATTACAAAATTCACTTTTTAAATTATTTGCCTTTTCCCATGATATTTTTAATTTCATTTGATTTTTACATTTTATTTATAATTTTAATATTATAAATTAAAATAATAATTATTTAATTATATATTTCAAATATTATTTATGTGTATGTGCTTTTTATTTTTAACAGTTGTTTTTGTTTATTGTTTATTTATTTAATATTTATTATTTTTAATTAAAAAACATTTTCATTTTCTGTATCTTATTTTAGTTGACAAGTTAACTAGATGGTAACAGGGAATATTAAATTACAATTTTCCTTTTATTTAAATTTTTTTCTTATTTTTCTTATTTTAATTTTATGAATTAAAATAATATTAATATTATATGTTTAATATAGCATTTATTGTATGTGCCTTTTTTCTTTATCAATTGTTTATTTTATATTAACTGTATTTTATTATTTTTCATTTAATTTTTTTTTATATATATTAAATAAACACATTCTAGTTAACTAGATGGTAACAATTCAAATTTATTCATTTTAAATATTTTATTTGAATTATTTTGTCTTATTTTTTTATTTTAGTAATTATGAAGTAAAATAATATTAATTTTATATTTTTAATAAAATATTTTTTTTATCTATCAAATGTTTGTTTGTCTATTTATTTATTTTATATTGACTTTACATTTTATGTTACTTTTCATTTTAAAATGTTTGATTTTCTATATGTTACATTATCAAACGTTATGAAACATTGAACGTGTTCTGGTGTCCTGATGGGATATATTATATTATTATATTTATATTATAGAACAGCATCAATAAAACACCTTCCAAAAGCTGAGAAAATAATTCTTTTTTATTTTATTTTTTTCTGGAGCTGGCGGGAGGAATAACAACTAAAATTGTAGATGAATCACTCCGTCGCTGCAGTCAGTCACGTGCTCTTCCTCGTGTGATCGATGGGGAATCCAGTAAGTTATAAGTAATTAGCCGGATGCCCAGAGACCTTATCTTTCCTCTCTTGAAAACTCGGAGGGAAAGACTCATCCTTGACCTCCGTCACGCCGCTCCGGCTCTCGTAAGCAGCAGGATTTAGGAGCAGGTAAATGTCAGAGTCATAAAACAGGCCCAAGTCCTTGTTCTCCTTCCTCAAGAAACGTTCTTGAGACGAGCTGCGCTTCTGTTTCACATCTCAGATCCTGGATTCAGAGTGAGAGAGCCAGCGGACCTTAAAGGCACAATATGTAATTTTCGCCACTAGAGGGCGCGTATTGAAAACAAACAGAGACAAAGGCGTAGTTTGATGATGCCGTGACTGAGTGTGGAATCATGGGAGTTGTGGTCTTCATCCCCACAGCCGATGCAATCCGACGGGACTCGGGCAGAAATCATGTTCATGGATGAGCTAATGATTTATTAACGTAGTAGAATGAAGCAGAGTGAGGCTGAAAGCTGTCGAAGCGAAATGAGGCGCTGAACGAGCGTGACACACGGCTGGAAACAGCAGAGCTTTTATTATGCCACAGTCGACCGCTTCCGCTGCTTCCGGTCGTGCGTATGTGGGGGAAAGCATCGGAGCTTTTATTATGCCACAGTAGAGCGCTTCCGCTGCTTCCGGTCGTGCGTATGTGGGGGAAAGCATCGGAGCTTTTATTATGCCACAGTAGAGCGCTTCCGCTGCTTCCGGTCGTGCGTATGTGGGGGAAAGCATCGGAGCTTTTATTATGCCACAGTAGAGCGCTTCCGCTGCTTCCGGTCGTGCGTATGTGGGGGAAAGCATCGGAGCTTTTATTATGCCACAGTAGAGCGCTTCCGCTGCTTCCGGTCGTGCGTATGTGGGGGAAAGCATCGGAGCTTTTATTATGCCACAGTAGAGCGCTTCCGCTGCTTCCGGTCGTGCGTATGTGGGGGAAAGCATCGGAGCTTTTATTATGCCACAGTAGAGCGCTTCCGCTGCTTCCGGTCGTGCGTATGTGGGGGAAAGCATCGGAGCTTTTATTATGCCACAGTAGAGCGCTTCCGCTGCTTCCGGTCGTGCGTATGTGGGGGAAAGCATCGGAGCTTTTATTATGCCACAGTAGAGCGCTTCCGCTGCTTCCGGTCGTGCGTATGTGGGGGAAAGCATCGGAGCTTTTATTATGCCACAGTAGAGCGCTTCCGCTGCTTCCGGTCGTGCGTATGTGGGGTAAAGCAGAGCTGTTTTATCATACTAGATTCATTTGAAAGTTCTGTTATAATGCTACTCTGTGCGGTCGTCACCGGTCTATTAAAACACACAACATATTAAAGCGTCTTTGGTGTTTCCATGTTTTCTACAAAACAAAACCGGAAATCGAGGGGTTATGACATCATTAGCAGGTGACACAATGACACTATACTAGTTAAAATGGCTTATGTCTCTGGATTTAAATATTCTTCGAAACATTTGGGATAATGTAAGTGCACAAGTCAGCAAAATATATAACACTGTTCTAGCGGTTTTGGGATATTTTAATAAAAAAATCGTACATATTGTGCCTTTAAATCAGAGACGCCCAAACCAGGGCCAAAGTTGACCCGTGATAAACGTTGATTTGCTTGACAGACCATAACAGAAGAAGAGAGAAAAAAATAGGGACAAAAAGATCTGAATAAGAAGAAATTGAATGATCTGAATGAAGAAATGTATCTTCAATTCTAATATTTTTGTTGTAATTTTTTTTTACATTGAAATGTCAGAAAACAATAATATTGAAATAGTATCAAACTCCATTTTATATTATTTTTTCCAGATTCCGTTTTCTCCCTTTTTAATTTTTCTGTATTCCGTTTTTTATTGATTTATTTATTTATTTTTTAATTTCTGGACTCTTTAATGGTTAAATACAATTTTAGCCATCAAAAAGCATGTTAATTAATTAATTGAAATCATGAAAAGTATACAATTTAACATTAATTTGTTAAAAGTTTAATAAAACTGAAATTAAATCCTAAATTCAATTTTACATTTACCAAATTCTGTTTTCTGCTTTAATTCCATTTTAATGGTTTAATTACGTTTTAATAATAAAACAATGTCTAATTAATTGAATTCCTAAAATCATGAAAACGTAGTTTATTTTTTTAAATTTTTTTTACAATAATAGGGATCCTACGAATTTTTTTTTTTTTTTTTTAAGAAATTCTGTTTTGTGTATTTACATTTTTTTGTAATCAAAGTAAGGCACAAAACATGAATCTTTATCTTTTTTTGGCAAACAAAGTGCTGCACAAAAAACGTGGAACAATGTCATTATCCTTATTATTATTATTACATTAAGTGATATATTTGTCACAATTTCTGTGTCTTCCGCATTGTGGAAATCATAGATCTATATCTGCAGCTCCTCGCTCATGGTTTGTGGTGTCTACATCCGTTTTTCCTCTTAATATCACTGCGTTATGAATAGGCTGCTGTCAGACGGTTGTTTTCTCGTGTCAGGAGGTCAAGGGAACTCCGGAGAGATGTGAATCAGATGGGATCTTTGTTTCATTCAGTGTTTCTCTCTGTGATCCGTCTGAAAACCACAAAGACAGACGCTGCTAATTAACTTCTGTGTGGCTCTGATGAATGAAGATACTGTTTAACGGTGAGGGACTGAGGTTATTAAGGCTCTTGTGTGTTTGTTTGTTTGTGTGACTGCAACTGATAGAACTAGAGCTGGACCATGATCTATTCAGGATTATTTTGCTGCTGATATGTGACCCTGGAGCACAAAACCAGTCATAAGGGTCAATTTTTTTGAAATTGAGATTTATGCGTCATCTGAATAAAGCTGAATAAATAAGCGTTCCATTGATGTATGGTTAGGATAGGACAATATTTGGCTGAGATACGACTATTTGAAAATCTGGAATCTGAGGGTGCAAAAAAATCAAAATATTGAGAAAATCATCTTTAAAGTTGTCCAAATGAAGTTCTTAGCAATGCATATTACTAATCAAAAATTACGTTTTGATATATTTACGGTAGTAATTTACAAAATATCTTCATGGAACATGATCTATACTTAATATCCTAATGATTTTTGGCATAAAAGAATAATTTTGACCCATACAGTGTATTGTTGGCTATTGCTACAAATATACCTGTGCTACTTATGACTGCTTTTGTGCTCCAGGGTCACATATAAAATTTGAGAAATGCTGTAAATATTGTGAATGTTTTAGTCTACTTTGTGATTTAGGTTTGATGTTTCAGTTAATCAGTTCATAACTAATTCAATGATTCGCGTTGTCTTTAACAAAAAGAATATAATTTGCATTTACAATTAAATATTAAAAAAAAAATCTGTAATTTGTATACATTTTTTTTTTTGCGCTAAAAAATCCTGTTAAATCTTATTTAATCAAACATATATTAAACTAAGTAATGTGTAAAAATCATGTCATAAAAACCTTTACAGTATGGTTAAGTTGTAGATTTTCTTTTTTACTTTGCTAGCTTTTCATCCAATCAGTCAAATCTTTGGTTTACAGTTGCATTTGTCTGTTAAATTTAGTAAAAATCCCTGCTAAGTTTGTTGCAGCCGTGATTTATCTTCATTTAATTTAACTTTACTCCAATTATATGAACTTACCTGTTTTAAATGCTTTTATTTTTAATGTGTTCATTTTGGCACGGTGTGCAGTATTTAGTGTTAAACTGTTGGTCTTTAAAATAAATATACGTTAGATTTTCACCGTTGACTGATTTTGCACACCTTTTAGACTGATATAACTTCCGTTACAAACTTGTCATGACTGTTGTATCGGAATATATATGAACTAGCTGTTTTACATAATTTTTATAGTTAACATGTTAGTTTATCAGTATGTTTGAAAGTATATTAGCCATGTAAAATGAAAAATTATGGCGGTTTTTCCCCATCCCACTGCATCTCAAGTTTTTAAATGAAGAAAGTACTCTTTGTGATTGGTTTTCGTTCCTTTGTATTAAACTATACATACATGCATGATGCTGTTTTGTTTCTAATTGTTTAAGCAACTTTAATTATATAAGGTTTATAAACTATATTTTAAATATTATGCATTTTTTTCAAAGATAGTCATGTTATTTTATTATGCTTTGAAGAAACGTGCATAATATTTTGTTCGATGCGCCCCCTTGTGGCCTCAGGAGAGAAGCCAAATGCTTTTTTTCCCCCTGACTGAACTTATGCCTTTTAAATTTGAATATAATTCGAATATTGGTAATATTTAAAAACAACGTTTTTCAGCCATTTTGACAGCCCTACTACACTGTTTAAAGCACCAAATAGTTAAAGCTGGCGATTATGACGATATGAAAAATGACCATATCGCCCAACACTACTGTCATCTCTCTCTTTCTCTCTTGATAATTAATTCAAATAAATGTGATCTTACCACACTATTTCATCTGTGTCTGATTTGAAGCGGGCAGAATGCTAGCGCTAACAAGCCTTAACTGGTGAAAATAACCATCATTTTTACCCTTCTGGTCAAATATTGCGCTGCGAACATCATTAACCGCTTTAACCTGTCAATGCTGGCAAATGACCATGGTATAAGCAGGATAATGCATGGCTAGCTGTGCATTAAACGATTTTAATGCACGACTTGGAGGCCTCTGCAAAGTGCATTAAAATCGTTTAATGCACAGCCATGCATTATCTGTTACATATGTTCTGATTTAATTTTGAAGCTTTTAGTGAGTTTTGAGTATGATTGACAGCGATGATTGATACTGAAAAACACATTTTTTTTCCAACAAAAAATTATAATTTTTTTTTTACTTTCTGATTGGCTAGAGGAATTTTGATACTTTTTGTTTCAGTGTTGCAATTTCCAAAGTTGTAGTTTTCTCAGTACAGTGAATTCTCGGCTCAAATTAAAAACGATACTTTAATACGTAATTTCTCTCCGTTCACCGCTCCCTGAACTCTATAATGGAGTTATTCTGTTCAGAATACACAGCGATTCATGACTGCGAGATGCTCATTTATGTTTTCTGGTGTAGTTAGTTCTGCTGCCAGGCGTTTATTTTTAGCACTCGCTGGGAGTTTATTTTTCAGAAATAAGAGAGAAATCTACTCTGTGTTGATTTCATCCTCCTGCTGTTGAAAATACATGCAATGCGGTTCAGTTTTGCTTAAATAAGAGAACTTTTTTCCTGTTTGTAACAATGACGCCTTACAGTGCTGTCACTATGTTTTGGAACAGAGCCGTTTTTTTTTTTTTTGCTGCATGTATTAAAATGTTCAAACTGTTGTGTTTTAATAAAGCACTTCTCGTGTATTTTTATCTCATTTGTTTGCGAGCGGGAATAATACAGTCACATGCTGATGGTGAAATGCAACTTCTGTTAACTTTCTAAATATATCAGGCTCCAAATACTCGTGTGTTGTAAGATCATCACAATTCTTTAGTGAAATGTTTTTTGAGGATTAAATTGTCTACTTTGTACTTTTACCTCCATAGAAATGACCTGAGATATCAGAGACAATGAATAATTGTATCTTCATTAAAGTAGGAACTCATCAGCTTCTTTAGGAAATCAAACACATATTTGACTACAATTTGCATCTGTCCGTAAAATAATTTATTCTGATGAAGTGATTAAAGATTCTGATTATGAGATTTTAGAAGATTCACTTTTTAAGTTACTTGCATGTAAATTAATTCAAGTAAGACATTTAAAGTGAACCGAGAACTGAATGTGTCTTCATTTTGCCTTTTATTCTGACAAAAATCACCAATATTTCCTTGGTTTTATTTATAACTTTAAAGGATCCTTTTAGGAACTGTTTGTTTAGAAATTGATGGTCAATTTTACAAACAATTACAAAGAAAAGGCATGTAACACATTGAATGAAATGTGAAATTTTAAAGTAGAAAAAGATGAAATGGTAATTTTTTTTTTTTTTTTAAGTAACCAGTTTTATTTACATCTTTAATGTTATTTATTTATTTATTTTATGGTGTAGAAACAGTTGTCAGAATTTGCTAGTACATTTTTACAAATAATTAAAAAAAAAAGCAGCAAGCAACACATTGAATTAATCGGGAAATTTTAAAGTAGAAAAATTTATTTATTATTATTTTTTTTATTTTTTTTTATTAACCCAATAAACCCAGAAGCAAGTTTTACTCCATTGTTGGGCTGCTGGAGATCTATTTTATATGCTACTAAACCCAATTTGATTGCAATAACCTCTAAACCTTTGCCTAGTTCAGTGATTAGTTCAAGTGTTTATTGAATAAGCTCAGTACTTTTGCTTTTCTGCTGAAGTGATGTGTGTTCTCCATCAGTAAAAGCCTGTAGGTGAGCGTCTGAAGATGAGACTAACTAACTAACAGCGACAGGTTAATCAGGTTCATCTCCTACACGTCTGGAGACGTCCATGTGAATGTAATGTATAGCCTAGACTGAGTGATTAACATCACCGTCTTTTAACTGAAATTCATTATTATTCATCACGCCATAAAACGTTCAAAGCACAGTGTCACATTAAAATCAATGACAGACTATTAAAAACATGCATTTTTTTTATGTTGAGAAGTCTTTTCTGTGCACAGAGGCTTCATTTATTTGATCAAAAATATAGTAAAATTTTTTAAATATTATTACTATTTATAATAAGTGTTGTCTATGTGAATATCTGTTAAACTGTAATTTATTTCTGTGATGCGCAGCTGAATTTTCATCATCATTACTCCAGTCTTCAGTGTCACATGATCTTCAGAAATCATTCTAATATGCTGATTTGCTGCTCAAGAAACATTTATTATTATTATCAATGTTGAAAACAGTCGTCCTGCACGATATTTTTGTGGAAACTGTGATGCATTTTATTTTTCAGGATTCACAGATGAACAGAAAGTTCAAAAGAACCGCATTTATTTGAAATAAAAATCATTAGATTTGAAATCATTTGTAACATTAGAAATGTCTTTACTGTCACTTTTGATCAATTTAAAGTATCATTGATAAATAAAAATATTAATATCTTTCAGAAAACATAGTGACTATTTATCATTAAGTCTTTATCATAAGACTATTCATCATAAATACTATTTCAGTCTTTCTAAAATTTCGTAATTAATTTAATGTTTCTTGTCGTTTCTTTGTAATTAGTTATAAATTGTTATAAATTGTTTCTACACTTTAATAAATGATTTTCCAAAGTTATTAATAGTCCCACTTTATTGGGTTGCTTTTTAGAAGAAAAAATTAGGCCTAACAGTGCAAAATCCAGTAATAATTAAATAATGTCAATTTCAGTTGTAAAGCAGCTTTACAGAAGACAATAGTGTCATTATTCAGATTAATTCAGATCAATAACAGCGTAAATGTTCATCAGTTATGAATTGTGGTGTGTTTTGTCAGAAGTTTTCTGTGGTTTTGTTCTCTCCGGCTGCACAGAAGCGCTCAGACGCTTCATTTGTTCGGCATGTGTTTCGCGGTTTCCTCGTCTGGTTTTAATTACGCTCTGAGCTCTCGTCAGGAATGTGGAGGTGGTTTTGGAGAACCGTGTTCTGCTGTAAACCACGTTAAATTCGATCCAGACCTGCTGTCTGTCAGCACTCTTTACATGAGAGCGAATGCAATCAGTGTTTGTGTTGCTTTGGTTGTAAACGTCTTGATTTCGGTGACAATGATCAGTCTTTCTGTTTGTTTGTTGACATGCGCCGCTCTGCCCTCTTACAAACCTCATCAATTACACGCTAATGAGGAAACAGTTACTGTCGCTGTGTAATTAAAAGAAGGGAATGCGTTTACAGCGAAAGATTGGTCTGGTGTGTGTGAACTAGGGGTGTGCGATATAGACAAAAAATAATATCTCTATTTTCTGGGATTTTATCGATAATGATAATTAGATGATATTTTGCTAAATATTTGATATTCTTCATATTCTGTGTGGTGGTCAGTTCACACTGATAGAAATTAATCTTTTCCAATACGTTAAAATTGATTTTTACCTTTTATACAGCCATTTATGTAAAAGTATGCATTTATCTTTTGAGTCAAATTCTTACATTTATTCAGTGAATGAGAATAATAAGACATTTGGGCTGTTACCAATCAAATGAAATCAGTATCAATATAATTCATCTTTGCAATGCAGAGGAGAAACAGAAGCTGCATCTGAAGTGGCATTTAGATGTGTTTACACACTGTTTAGTGCAGGACATGAATGCATTTAACCTGCAGTTACAAATGCATCAATAATGTTTTGATATATTAAACATAAAACGTTGAATACTGATATTTGAAATTATTTAAATAATAAAAGATACTCTGAATGCGAAAATAAAACCGCCAGCAGGTGGCAGCAAGTCACTGTTAAGAAGTGAGTCATTGCGATTGAACTGAATCATTTAAATGGTTGATTCATTCAGGAACGAAACACCGTCATGTTGCTCAGAGACGCAAAACAGCGCTGTAGCGGTGTTTGGAATTATTTTTGTTGTCGAAATAGTGCAAAAACAGGCAATGTGGTGTCTAAAACATTTCTCATTTGTAAGTCGCTTTGGATAAAAGCGTCTGCTAAATGTAAATGTAAAACGTAAGTCTCTTAATTAACTTGTTTATTGAACTGTTGTAAAAAATTGTCATTTTTGGAGAAAAAACGGCACTATTTGTGTACATGTACATTGGTGTGTGTCATTGTTCAGTGTGTGCTGTGGGTCATTTTTTATAAATTCAGTTATTATTGTGTCTTGTGGAGAATAGCCTATATAAACATCTGTTATATGAAATAGCTTATTCAGGATATTATTAAACAAACAATAACATGCAATTTTCATGATCCCTCTTATTTTGTTAAAATTATTAACATTGTGCATATTGTGCAAGGGGCATGTAAATTTATGAGCACAACTGTATATATATTAGGGCTGTCAAAGTTAACGCGTTAACGCAAACTGATTTTAACGGCACTAATTTTATTAACGTGCGATTAACGCAGTGCACATTTTCTGTTTGACCCGCTGCCTAGCCTGTAGTTGGAAAAATGGAACAGTGTTGCCAACTTAGTGACTTTTCAGTCCCCTTTAGCGACATTTTTTTTTTTTCCCTTCCAAAAAAGTACCTTGGACAAACCTTATTTAGTTTCTGAGACTTGCAGGATTTTTGTGCAGATTAACATCTTGGAAGGGAGAGCTGGTTATGAAGTCTTAATGGGTCGCGTTTCAGTCACTGTTTCATATTCATTCCGTTGTCTGACAACAGAAGCAGTAAAATATAACAACGAAAACGGTTTTATTGAGAATTTAGCTGCATAAAAATACAGTATGGGCACAGAGAGGCAAACAAATTTAATAATAAATAATAAATGTACATTTTGCATGTTCAGAAAAAGTGAGTTGCCCTGTCATGCAAAAATGTAAACAGGCTTGTGTAAATATTGCTCAGTGCAAAGAAAGATAAGTAATGGGAACCTGGTTTTTCTATGTTCTTTTTTCATGTGTCTAATAGACATGAACAAGTTCTTTGAAAAACATCTATGACCTTTGAAACATGTGTATTCTTCATGCTCTGTTGACTATGGTTTTACTAATAATAAACATATGTACATTTGCATAAAGCATCCATAATTGTCCATGCCTATGTTGATTAGAGTATTAAAAACTTGAAAAGTATTAATTTAAGGTACATTTAAAACAGATAAAAATGTGCGATTAAGTTGCGATTAACCACGAGTTAACTCATGACAATCATGTGATTAATCGCGATTAAATATTTTAATCGATTGACAGCCCTAATAACAATATAATTTCAAAGCAT
>NW_015557077.1:245848-255730 GCF_001515605.1 Sinocyclocheilus anshuiensis
GATAGCTGGCCAATCAGAGCACACCTTGCTTTTCAGACCGATGAGCTTTGTAAAAATCGACTCGTTTCAGAAAGGCGGAGCATAGAGGAGAAACAATAATGTACAGTATGTGGAAAATAATGTGTTTTTTTAACCTTAAACCACATAAACACATTGCATTACACCAAATACACAACATAATGTTCTTTTTAGCAACATCATATGACCCCTTTAATGCAGCCTCCTTACTGTTTTCCCTGACACATTCATAATCATAGCTTCTGCAGTGCGCTGTGGCGAGCTTTATACGTGTGCTTGAGCGCTTAATTGGCTTTGAAGGCAATTAAAGGCTCATTATAATGATTTAAATGGTTTATATATATATATTGTTGTTTTTAATTGTTTTAAGTCAGACAATAAATTTTATAGGCCAGGAACATGAATTAAGATGTTACATTGGCATCATTTGCTCATGTAACCTCGTCTGTGAATGTTCATAAACCAGAGCAAAAGCAGCAGCAGCTGCACTAAAAGGATATTGCCTTCATAATAACCTGCGTGTTAGACTCGTGTTTTACTACACGCTTTCTTTTGTGCGGCTGAGCGCTGTTATGCGAGTATTCGATGCATGTTCGACTGAAAAGGGCTTTTTGTCTGCGGGGACGAGGAAAGGCGCTACTTCCACATTCGCCGTTGCCTAGCAACCGCGATGCACAGATTGGCGGGAACATCTGTCTCGAACGCCGCTGCCAAATCTGTGCTGTATCGTAAACACTCGTCCGCTGATCTGAGATCTGCTGACCCTGAGCGCCCGCTGAAGGACGGCTCGTACTTGTGCTCCGTTATCGCTTACAGATATGCAAACCGAGGGCTTTTGTGTTTAGCCATCAGCTCTGAGCCTCGTTCATTATTTTCTGTCCTGCTGATCCTGAAAATCTCTGACTTAAACAAAGAGAGAGTGAAGGAGCCTCCTATGATTTACTACAGACCACGGTGAATCCTGAAGAAAATGGAGCTCAAAGTATGCAAAGGTCGCTCTCCTCAAACACACCTTGAGCTTTGTGTTCTGATAAACTCCTCCGGTCACTGCCGGTCATCTCTGCTGTGCTCCAGAGCTGTGTTTCTCTGTGTTTGCAGGAACGCTTCGACTCCGTTCTAAAACACGGCCTGCTGTCTGCACTACCAGTCCGAAGTTTATGAACAGTGAGATTTTTAATGTGTTTTAAAGAAGTCTCTTCTGCTCACCAAGCCTGCATTCATTTGATCCAAAACACAGCAAAAGCAGTAAAATTGTGAAATATTTTTACTATTTAAAATAACGGCTTTCTATTTGAATATCTGTTAAATTGTAATTTATTTCTGTGATCAAAGCTGTATTTTCAGCATCATTACTCCAGTCTTCAGTGTCACATGATCTTCAGAAAAGATTCTAATATGCTGATTTGCTGCTCAAGAAACATTATTGTTATTATTATTATTATTATTGTTGTTGTTGTTGAAAACAGCCGAATATAATTTTTTCAGGATTCACAGATGAATGGAAAGATCTTTGGATCTATCTGTTCATCTAAGAAAAAATTTACTCAACTGTTTTAAATATTGATGATAATAATAACAATAATGCTTCTTGAGCAGCAATTCAGCATATTAGAATGATTTCTGAAGATCATGTGACACTGAAGACTGGAGTAATGTTGCTGAAAATACAGCTGCACATCACAGAAATAAATTACAATTTAACATAGATTCACATAGAAAGCCGTTATTTTAAATAGTAAAAATATTTCACAATTTTACTGATTTTGCTTTGTTTTAGATCAAATAAATGCAGGCTTGATGAGCAGAAGAGACTTCTTTAAAACACATTAAAAATCTCACTGTTCAAAAAACTTTGACTGGTAGTGTATATAGGCAGCTCTTTTCTTAAGCATACGCGCAAAAATGACTGTTGTACGTTGTTGTGTGTGTGTATACGTGTGTGTGTGTGTGTGTATATAACCAGTCACTCTTTGTTCAATGCGAGTGCTGTATGTTGGAATAACATCAATTGTAAAAATTAAAAATAAATTGGTCATTTATGCCGTCATCACGTGTTGATAGCGCAGGTGAGACCTGAACAGCACACGTTGCTATCTGTGTTTAACATAGCCGGCTGAACGTACAGTATCAGTGCACTGGATCAGTGCGTTCTCTTAAAGTGACAGCAATTTTTTTATATTAATCAAACAGCAACAACACGGAAATCACTCACTGCTCTTGTTTGAATAACTTTTGCAACTTTAATAAGGATTAATCTTTAATTTATACACTCAAATATGCAATGTTATTTTACATTTGATTTATTCAATTTCTGTACCTAAAAACTATGTTAGACCTACCTAAAAATCCTGAAAAGCACTGTTTATTTGTTTATTTGACAATATAGTTTTTTCCCTAAACATAGCACATACCGAACCGTCCCGAAAACGTGACTCTAAAACCATGATACAAACCGAACCGTGAGTAAGTTGAACCGTTGCACCCCTAATATATATATATGTGTGTGTGTGTATATTTATATATATATATGTGTGTGTGTGTGTGTGTGTGTGTGTGTGTATATCAAATGTTAGAGATAATCGTTTAATATTTATTCATTTACATGTATTTAATAATAGTGGTAGTAGAAGTATTTACATAATGTATTTTTATACATAATTATTTAATAATACAATAATTATATTGTATTTAAATAATAATACTAATAATAATGATTATTGTCGTTTAGGCGGTCAGTGACACTCAGACTTTATCTCTGACGTGATTCTAAGTGTTTGTGGTTTATCTGCTCAGGACCCAGTCATGCCGAGGTGGAGACGCGCGAGTGCTTGTACTTCAACATTAACTGGGAGGTGGAGAAGACGAACCGCAGCGGCGTGGAGCGCTGTGAGGGAGAGAAGGACAAGCGCTCGCACTGCTACGCCTCCTGGAGGAACAGCTCCGGCAGCATCGAGCTCGTCAAGAAGGGCTGCTGGCTAGATGACTTCAACTGCTACGACAGGTCAGTCGTGCGGCGCTTGACTAGTACTAGTCATCTGAACTAACCCGCCACTCATCAGGGCTTATTACAGGAAACTGAAACCACTGAAAGAAAACGCATTACTTAAAATAAAAGGAAATATTAACTGAATTTTAGCTAGTTTAGTTTAGATTGGACTTGAAGTACTAAAATTAATAAAACTAAAACTAATGAATAAAAGAAATGACACAAACTACTAAAATAACTGAAACGAAATAACAAAAACGAATAAATAAAAAATAAAGAAAAAAAATGTTAAATTGACAAAAACACAACAAAATTATTAAAACGTGAAAATGTAAACATAATATCTAACTAAAAATAAAATACTAAATATTGACCAAAAACTATAATAGTATATCATCAGCGATAGTAAAATAACACTGCATCATTGATAATAATAATTGATTTAAATGTTTTACTAATAATTTTTTAATATATATTTAGTTACATTTTAATAGTTAAAAAAATAAATAAAGTACTAAAATTAAATTGAAAATTGAAAAATTAAATCTGTCAATAAAAAATTTTCTTCAAAATATTGACAAAAAATTATAATAGTATATCAGCGATAGTAAAATAACACTGCATCATTGATAATATTTTATTTAAATGTATTTAATAATTAAAATGTATAATTATATAAAATAGTTAAAAAAATAAATAAAGTACTAAAATTAAATTGAAAATTGAAAAATTAAATCTTTGTCAATAAAAAATTTTATTCAAAATATTGACAAAAAATTATAATAGTATATCAGCGATAGTAAAATAACACTGCATCATTGATAATATTTTATTTAAATGTATTTAATAATTAAAATGTATAATTATATAAGTTTATATTTTGTATGTAATTAGAAGAAAAGTAGTAATAATAGTTTCATAAATTTAAAAGCTTACTAAAATTAAAGTGAAGATGTTAATAAAATATGTAAATAAAAACGAAATAAAAATTACAAAAACAAAACAAAATTACTAAAACTTTCTAAAACATTGAACTGAAAATGCAAAAAAAATATATATGTAAATAAAAAAATATTGACACAAATATTAGTATATAAATGTTACTAAAATCACACTGCATCATTAATAATAATAATTTATTTAAATGTGCTAACTAATAAGACATTTTATACATTAATTTAAATTTTAATAGTTTAAAAAAAAAGTACTAAAATTAAATTGAAAATGTAAAAATGTAATCTTTGTAAATAAAAAATTAAATTCAAAATATTAACAGAAACTATAATAGTATATCAGTGATGGTAAAATAACACTGCAGGTGTGTATCTATATATTTACTCTTATATAAAACTCAGAGGCTCTTAATTCAAAAGCGTCTTTAAAAGTTCCTCTTTTAACAATCTGCCTGCCTAAAAATCTCCAAAACCCAAGTAAGCTTCATTTTAAAGTGCTTTTAAGTGTTTTTTCCAGCTGAAGCAGCTCTCATCTTCATTTCATGTGATTTATGAGACGAGAAATTATGAAAAATTATGACAACATTGGTTCATAAATGTGCATTTCTATACGTCTATAGTTCTGTGGGCTGGAGTTAGTAAGCTGAGGTGAATGCGTTCTGACCTTGAGTTGTGTGGGATTGAGTTATAGGTAGATGATATTAGATTTCCGGCCCATGATGCATTGCAGCGAAGCCTCTGCGTGTCTTTCTAAGAAGGAAAATCTTTGAATGAATCTTGCATCTTCAGACTCGTTATTTAATGTTTGGCCTGAATTCATTCACTGCGGAAACCAGACCTCTGTTGATATCGACGATGCTTTGTAGAGTTAAAGGTACAGTGACATCGATTCAGTTGATTGCGTTTAAACCAGACGAGTCGTTGTGGCCATTAATTAGATTTCAAATGCGTAATGCAACTCAAGTAAAACATGCTAATCTTGTTGCTTTCCACAAAGTTTTTTCTTTTTACTCTATTTTTTTATGTCTATTTTATTACTATTTTTCCTTTTGCTTTTCATTAATTTTAGATATTTTTAATCTTTTTATTCTATTTGTTTATGTCTATTTTATTACTATTTTTCCTTTTGCTTTTCATTAATTTTAGATACTTTTTAAACTATTTTTAATTCTAGTTTTGTTTTGCTTTTCATTAATTTTAGATATTTTTAAACTTTTTATTCTATTTTTGTTCTGCTTTTCATTAATTTTATTTATTTTAAACTATTTTTTACTTTTTGTTCTGCTTTTCATTCATTTTATTTATTTAAAACTATTTTTTACTGTTTTTGTTCCACTTTTCATTAATTTTAGATATTTTTTATTTTTTTAATTCTATTTTTGTTCTGCTTTTTATTAATTTTAGATATTTATAAAACTCTTTTTGTTCTATTTTTGTTCTGCTTTTCATTAATTGTATTTATTTTTAAACTTTTTATTCTATTTTTGTTTTGCCTCATTAATTTTTAGATATTTTACTTTTTAAACTTTTTTCTATGTGTTCTGCTTTTCAGTAATTTTAGATATTTTACTTTAAAAAAATGTTTAATTATATTTTTGTTCTGTTTTTCAGTAATTTTATGTATTCCAGGTTTTTTACCCATTTATTCGTTTTAGATATTTCAGAGCAAACGTAAGGCACATTTATTTATTTTTACGTCTAACCACATTTCATACACTGTAGTAATTCGAAGAGCTTTACATAAAAATGATTTTAAAATAATCATAAAATTATCAGAACAGATGCTTCAGAAATAAAATTAGCAAAAAATGTAAAAACAAAACAAAAAAAGATTACAAAAGTTAAAATATATTAAAACCAAATAGATGTAGAAATATTGAGATATGTTGTAAATAATCGTATATACACTACCAGTCAAAGGTTTTTGAACCGTAATATTTTTTGAAAGCATCCTTGCTAAATAAAAGTATTAATTTCTATAATTTTTGGATCTTTCTATTCATCAAAGAATCCTGAAAAAAATATATACTCAACTGTTTTAAATATTGATAATAATAATAAAAATAAATGTTTCTTGAGCAGCAAATCAGCATATTAGAATGATTTCTGAAGATCATGTGACACTGAAGACTGGAGTAATGATGCTGAAAATACAGCTTTGATCACAGAAATACATTACAGTTTAACACATATTCACATATAAAACACTTATTTTAAATAGTAAAAATATTTCACATTTTTACTGCTTTTGCTGTGTTTTAGATCAAATAAATGCAGGCTCGATGAGCAGAAGAGACTTCTTTAAAAAACAAAAAATCTTACTGTTCAAAGACCTTTGACTGGTAGTGTATATATACATAAATATTTCTATGATATGAATACCATACATACTGTATATGAGCAGTGTTGGGGGTAACGCATTACAAGTAACGTGAGTTACGTAATCAGATTACTTTTTTCAAGTAACTAGTGAAGTAACGCAATACTTTTTAATTTACAAGAGAATATCCGAGTTACTTTTTCAAATAAGTAACGCAAGTTACTTTTTTTCCAATTTATTGATTGACCGCTCTGGTGTTGCCATGGTGACAGAAATCAGAAGATGTTACTGTAGTTCTAAAAGAAATATGAATATGCATTAATTCATCTCACTCACAAAAAAAAAAAACACAGATTCAGTATTCCTCAAAATGAATAAAAATAACGCAACTCAGAATATGACGCAAACCTGCAATAATTAAATGTTAAACAACACAAATATCCTTTATAGTGGTATATTTGGCATTTTTCAAATATCGGCATCGGCCGATAAGTTTTTCTGTTTGGCCGATGTGTTCGAGGTGGGACTTTTATTTTGACAGCGCTGAGATTGCAGCGCCTGAACACACAGCGCTCACATTCTCCCTCAGTTCTATCTGATCTAATAATCAGATAGAACTGTTAAACAAATGAATTAAAATGTATACAAAAAAGTATTATAACGATTGATTTAATATTATTAATAATAGAAAGGCAAACATTATAATACTTTCTCGTTTGCCGTCAGCATTCAGCAAATGCGCATTAATTTAATTTAAACAAATATTTGAACGACTAATGAACATTTAATTTCACAAACCTTGCAGACTTCGTCGAATCTAGTTGAGATCTTGTGAAGTGTGCATGTGTATCCTGCATACAGTGTTTACGTCCTATTCAATTATATTTTTATTAAATATTTATTTATTTGTGAAAAATGCTTTGTCTTCTAATGTATAAGTATGTTTATTTTACACAATAATTTTTAATCCATTTTCAAATGATTTCAAATTTCTTAAATATTAATTATAATAAATACAATTATATCGGCTATCAGCCACCATGCTTTCCAAGATATCGGCATCGGCTGTCAAAAAACCCATATCGGTCGACCACTAATCAACGCAACATTGTAATGCACTACTTTTAAAAGTAACTTTCCCCAACACTGTATACGAGTATAAAAATAAAATGAAGTAATCTTTTAATAAGTGGCTGATGCTGAGCCTCTGGCTAGTTCTCTCTTGTTCGCTACAGAGTCATCAGCTGCTCCCTAAAAAACCACAGAAACAAAGAGCTTGTGCTCCACACTTATGAAGCTGTTTATTTATTTCCACTTAGCTGATGTTTTGTGTTCCATATTGTAGTTTTTCATAAACACGTTCCACCTTTTCTGACCCTGGTTAATTAAACGAGTTGTTTTCGACCGGTTAACCTCTGTGTATCTAGTGTGCTTCACACCGTGCTTCACGCTGAGGCCAGCTGCTGGATTCAAGAAGAAAAGACCACATTTCACCCAAACGCACAAGAAAAAGAAAAACAAACATCTTCTGCATAAAGAAAATAACCATGTTTTTGGACCTATTAGGATTATTTTCTTGACCATTAGACACATTGTGATTTTCGTAATGCTGTATTATTTTTGTTTTTGTGTTTCATAAACTCATTAAGACATTTCAGAGCAAATGTGACTAAATATAATAAAGCTATACAGTTATTAAGAATAATAATAAGAATGATAAATTGTCCAGATGCTTTCTTGAAGTCATTAAGATATTTCAGATAAAATGTTGAAACCATGAGAACATAGCAAATATTGTGAGTAGACTTATTTATTTATTTACTTATTTGTTTGTTTATATTATTTGTTTACTTGTTTATTTTATATTTATATTATATATTTATATATTTTATTTATTAGTCAATAGACATATGAATTAAAACGTTAATTAATTTGTAGTTATTTAATGTTATATATATTACTTTTTAATATATAACTTATTTTAATAATAATGGATTTCAGTAGCCATCATTATTGAAATAAAATATTTATTTATTTGCTTGTTTGTTTGTTTATATTATTTGTTTGTTTACTTGTTTATTTTATATTATATATTTATATATTTTATTTATTAGTCAATAGACATTATTTGAATTAGGGATGTCAATTTTCGATCATTTCCATGATCGATCGTCGTTTAAATTAACGATCAATTAATCGATTAATCGTCTTTTTTTTTTTATGAAAACAAATTGTTATTTTTATTTTAGGCCTATTACATAGGCTATACATTTTCCTTAAAGCATCCCATTTTGTCCCAGAGCTTGAAAACCTGTGCCCTAGGCTAGTCAGGTCCTGCAGAAACTTGTGAACGATGCTCTTAGTTGTGGCATCACCGTTTGTTTAGTGACAGCATTGGATGCTCCGGGAAAACGTATTGTCAAGTGTCGGTCACAGCGCCTTTTAATTGCTGTTTTGAATCCAGCAATTATTTATTTACAAATTATAAGCTCTGAATCCTCACCGTCTAACCCTCTAATTTCGCAGGTTTATTTTATTGTCATTCACTTTTTATCACTGTTTTCGCATCTGAGGGAAATGAAAGATTTCATGGCCATGAATTAAGAATTCGTTCGATTTATTAATTTGTTCCCTCATTTTAGTTTTATATAATGTATTTATTAGTCAATAGACATTATTTGAATTAAAAATGAATTAATTTGTATTTATTAAATGTAATGTATATTACTTTAATATATAACTTATTTTATTAATAATAATGAATTTCAGTAGCCATCATTATTGAAATAAAATATTTATTTAGGTTGGTATTTGTTATATATATTTTCTAATAAATTTATTGTATTTGTTTTTATGTATAGTCATTAATTTGTGTAATTTTAAAGTATGTATTTTGTGTACTAGAAGGATGTTGTTGTTGTTTGTCTCTGTCAGTGATCGAGCCTCCTCCGCCGGCGCCGGTGCTCCTGAACCTGCTGGTTTGCTCTCTGCTGCCCGTCACGATGCTCTCGATGGCGCTGCTGCTGTGCTTCTGGATGTACCGGCACCGCAAGCCTCCTTACGGACACGTGGACATCAACGAGGTCCGTCTGTCTCACAGCAATCTCTGCTCGCTCTCTGCGTCTCAGCTTTGTGTCGTTCTGCGGCTCCATCTAGTGGTGCTTTTAACCCTTGTGTGGTGTTCATATTTTGTTATTTAGCCAGTGTTCATGGGTCTGGTGGACCTGCTGCAGTTTTGGGTTTTAATTCAACACAAACAAACCATTTTATGAATGAATGAGGCATTTATGTAAGCACTGTACAATCACAATTATGCACAATACCATACAATTATGTTAAACTCAACAGACTAATTACAGGCCATATAAACAGAATATATGACCCTGGAGCACAAAAGCAGTCTTAAGTCGCTGGGGTATATTTGTAGCAATAGCCAACAATACAGTTGCCCTCTACCTTTGTTAGTTCACATTTATGAATGAAAGTGCTACAACCTTAGGTAGAAACACAAAACACACACTTAAAGCGATAGTTCACCCAAAAATGAAAATGTGATGTTTATCTGCTTACCCCCAGGGCATCCAAGATGTAGGTGACTGTTTCTT
>NW_015557077.1:255756-256897 GCF_001515605.1 Sinocyclocheilus anshuiensis
ACATCTAGGATGACTTGAGGGTGAGTAATTTATGGGCTAATTTTTGGGCTTTCATTTTTGGGTAAACTAACCCTTTAAGACTCATACTCTCACCGACACACTCTCTCTCTCTCACACACACACACACATACTCTCAAACAAACACACACACGCACACTCAAACAAACTCACACTCACACACACACACACACTCTCTCTCTCACACACACACACAAACAAACACACACACTCAAACAAACACACACACACAGATATATATGTATATATTCGGATATATGTGACCCTGGGCCACAAAAAATGTCATAAGGGTCAATTTTTCGAAATTGAGATTTATGCATCATCTGAAAACTGAATAAAAAAAGCAGATAATTTAAAAAATCATGTTTTTTTCATTGTGCATTATCACAATTTCATCTGTTTTTGCAAATAAACTATTCATATGTTCTTCACAAGTCCGATGAGTCTAAGTTTGAAAAGATAATTAATTGTAATTTTTCTTTTGATAAAAGCTGAAATGGGTCCCACAGACCCGAGCACCGTACAAGGGTTAAAGGGCATCACGGATGGGGTTTTTCTGCTGTGTTTCCAGGATCCGAGTGCGTCTCCTCCCTCGCCGCTGCTGGGTCTGAAGCCTCTTCAGCTGCTGGAGGTTAAAGCTCGAGGACGCTTCGGCTGCGTCTGGAAAGCTCAGATGATGAATGATTATGTAGCCGTGAAGATCTTCCCCATTCAGGTAGACGATACAGACACAAGCCAGCTCAGGGTTCAGTCGGTATGTGTGTGGTCTGTAAAGCTGTGTGTGGTGTATCGACAGGACAAGCAGTCGTGGCAGAACGAGCGCGACATGTTCTCCACGCCGGGCATGAAGCACGAGAACCTGCTGCGCTTCATCGCTGCCGAGAAACGCGGAAGCAACCTGGAGACGGAGTTCTGGCTTATCACCGAGTTTCATGAGCGGGTGAGGGGTCAGAGGTCATCAGACTTCAGGAAAATATATAAGAAATTGAGACATTTTAAACTTTTAACTCTGAAAATGTAACTTTGTAAAGCCTGGCATGGGAAATAATAGTCAGAAAAATATATATATATATGTATATATATATATATGTGTGTGTGTGTGTGTGTGTGTGTATTTATATGT
>NW_015557077.1:257179-265463 GCF_001515605.1 Sinocyclocheilus anshuiensis
AGCACTAATATATATATATATATATATATATATATATATATATATGACTTACATATAGCATTGGATAATTGATATATTAGATATGAAGTAGGTAAAAAGTTACGGTAAGAATATCAATTTTATGCTTTGTCATATTTGTACTAAAATAACTAAAACTGATATAATAAAAAATTAGACATTTATAAAATACTACTAATAATAAAAATTACAAAAACTACTAAAGTACTAAAACTGTCAATAAAATTAAAATAAAAGAGAAAATATAAACAAAATATATTATATATTTTAAAAAAATTATATATTAGATCTAAAAAAAATTCAGATGTAAAATTAAAAAAAAAAATCTGTTCTATATTTTGTAATTTGTACTAAAATGACTAAAACCAAAATTGTAATAAAAAATTTATAGAAACTATATAGACATTTAAAAAATAATAAAAACTAATACAAATAACTAAAACAGAAATTAAATGAATAAAAGCTTAATAGACATAAAAAAACATAAACATGACAAAAACAACAACTTAAAAAAATGACTAAAACTCACTAAAATTACAATGAAACAAAAAAAATCTAATTCAAAATAATAACAAAATTTATAATGGTTAAAGATCACACTTGAGGGGAATCATTTTGCGCAAATTTGTCTCGGTGTTTATTTATGCTCACTGTTTTTATCATCAGAGTCTTCAGTGTGTGTAATATATGGGCTATTTCTGAATATCAGGGCTCGCTGACGGACTATCTGAAGGGGAGCGTGCTGAGCTGGACGGATCTGTGTCACATCGCGGAGACGATGGCCTGCGGTCTGGCGTATCTTCACGAGGACATGCCTCGCTGTAAAGGAGAAGGTCCTAAACCGGCCATCGCTCACAGGTGAGTTTAACACCCCACGTCTGCCGCTGAGACCAAGTTGATCTTACAGAGATAACCGCAGACCAGGGCAGCAGCGATTTACGGTTTGACGATAAATCATGATAAAATTCCCCACGGTTAGTATTACCATTTCATCCCACGTGAAAAAATACTATAGTGTTTTTGAACCATACTATAGTAGAGTACTTGAATTAATGTGTTGTGGTAATTCTATAGTTGCTATGGTAATATAACATATATAGTAATATAAACAAATTACCCAATACTGTAGCTAACTATAGGGTATATTATACTACAATACACTACAGTTTACTGTAGTAAAAACTAAAGTATACTACAGTATTTATTATAGCTTATCAGTTCACTATAGTTAATACTACAGTATGCTGTAGCATTCATTAACAAAGTGTTGTAAATACTATAATATATACAGAATAATACACTTTACTATATTTTGGTTCAAAAACACTATTTACTATAAATTACTGTAGTATTTTTTTCATGTGGGATATTTTAATTATCATTAAAACCGTATTCGATTACCGCGATTTGAACAATTGAGGATAAATAAATACTGTCCAGCATAAAGCAGAGTTTTAAGAACCGTCTCACACAGTAGTTTCGTTTTGTGTGAAAACATGGAGGGAAGCTGGGAGGTTTTAAAGGGAATTATACAAATTAATTAATTATATGAATGTACCTCTGAAAGCTGACTCTTCAGAAAAGTTTCGATGGCATTTTGTTTTTATCTTCGCTCCATGTAAAACCTAATAAAGTAGTGTTTTGATCGCAACGCTGGAGGTTATGAGAAACCGCTGTAATTCTGCTGCTCCAGAAGCGCCACCTGCTGTCAGAGAGTGGATTTACAGAGACTTACATCTACACTCAGCTTGTGTGCAGCTTCTGTCTGGACTAAAAACAGAGTTCATTTGCATGCATTTTGACCGGTTGATGAAAAACAAGCTCAGGTGGATTCTACACATTTAAACAATTCAGATAAGTGATCTAGAATTATTTATGGAGCAGATAAAATACATATAATCAGCTATCATTTCGACTTAACCCTTTTCTTTATTTAAAGGCTGAAATGTGAGGTTTACCATTTTATGAAATTTATGAAATTTTATGAAATTTGAAAGTTTTATATAAACATTTTGTACATGCTATTAGATAAACTGTTGTCAGTCATGTTGTCATTTAAAATCCGGACATCATTGGTGATGTTTATATAACAAAAATTTATTTTATTTGTTGTTTGTTGATTTTAAATATAAAACGGTGAAACGATTTCAGCATTTACCAATGCATTATTAAAATCAAAAGTTGTGCTTGTTAACATTAGTTAATGCACTGAACTAACTTGAACAAACAATGAATGACTGTATTTTCATTACCTAACATTAACAAAGATGAATAAATACTGTAATGTATTGTTCATTGTTCAGTTATGTTATTTAATACATTAAACTAAAGGCCTTTTCACACTGAGTGCGAAAATTCGGCGCGATGGCGCTTTTGTAACAATAAAGCATGTTTATGACAATAAGCAGTGTGGTGTTATTAAACATACAAACAGTGCATGTCTGGCTATCATAGAATCAACTATAGATCACAATCGGAAGTTATTACAAGCACTCGATGATGTTTAAAGTGGGTTTTAAGCAAATACATTAATAATTACATAAATGTTCAAATGTGGCATAATGCTAATTGTACTTCTATTTATATTTTAAGATGTTTTCTTGTAAGCATTATAGATAGTTTGTGTTTCTGGTGTAGAACCAAACTTTATGCATCTTAATTTAAATGCTGTATATTGAGCAGCAGACCATATTCAAGATGCATATCTGAGGAAAAATGCATTGTTGGTCGGCACCACCTAGGTGATCAGGTGATAGGATAATATTTGGCTGAGATACAACTATTTGAAAATCTGGAATCTGAGGGTGCAGAAAAATCTAAATAATGAGAAAATCACAATAAAATGCCATTATTACAGCTTTAACTGAGGGTGCTATTGATTTTGCTATTGATTATTGAAACGCGTCCGTCCGCAGAGACTTCAAGAGCAAGAACGTGATGCTGAAGGCGGATCTGTCGGCGGTGCTGGGGGACTTGGGGCTGGCGGTGCGCTTCGAGCCGGGGAAGCCTCCAGGAGACACACACGGTCAGGTCGGGACGTGGCGCTACATGGCTCCGGAGGTGCTGGAGGGGGCCATTAACTTCCAGCGGGACGCCTTCCTGCGGATAGACATGTACGCCGTGGGGCTGGTGCTGTGGGAGCTGGTGTCGCGCTGCAAAGCTGCAGACGGTGAGAGTCAGATGCTTCAGATTGTTCTCCTTTGCTGCGCCCCAATTCGCCTACTTATACTATGCCCTAAAAGTATATACTCTTTTTGTGAAGAAAAAGTACATACTTTTGAGTGTGTAGCAGAATAGTTGGCAAGCTTTGGGACATACTACTTTGTCATAACTGCTTCTTTAACCCTCTGGCCCTCTTCGTTTAGGAGTCACACTTGCCTCCTTCGTGGTTTTTTTATTTACTTATTTATTTACTATTATTTAATAAATGCAATATTTCACATTAAAATAGAGTGAATCCATTTTTTGAAGTGAGAATTTTTCCATCTGGAGGCATTAAAAAATTAAAACTTGTGTAACCTCTTGTATTAGCACCCTATACAGATATATACAGAGGCTTTTGGGTTCCCGTTGTTTTTTATATATAATTTCTTCATTTTTTTAGGTTTTGCATTTAGATATAGATCTAGACATTCTAAAAGACTACTTTTTGTCAAGGTTTAGATATTTTTGGTTAGATAAGTATCAGGTTTTACATTATGATTACAGTCAAACATTAAAATCTTGTTAGAAAGGGAACACATAGAAAGCATTTTTGTTACTCACTATTTGAGAATTAAAAAATCTAACAAAATAAGGAATGAATAGTGATAATTCAAAACACTGTATACAAACATTTTGTAATTAATTGATATTTTTTTCAATGTAATTCAATAAATGTTAATAAAACTTCAGACCAGAAATTAACATAATGATGCATTTAAAAGTTAATGACCAAACGTATCATTATAAAAGTTCACAATGTTGCTGCAGATGAAATAACACGCATAACATTAAATAAACATTTTTAATCAGGTTAGACATTGACTGTTTATCACTCAAACCCCTTTCTCTGCCTGTCAGTCGGTCTCGCATATCCGCCATGTTTGTAGTTTTTTAACACTTTTTATGCGTGTTTGAAGTTCTAATCGAATCCTCTCCACCGTGCAATGTGTTGTGGGCTTTTGTTACTCACTATTTGAGAATTTAAAAATCTAACAAAATAAGGAATGAATAGTGATAATTCAAAACACTTTATACAAACATTTTGTAATTAATTGATATTTTTTTCAATGTAATTCAATAAATGTTAATAAAACTTCAGACCAGAAATTAACATAATGATGCATTTAAAAGTTAATGACCAAACGTATCATTATAAAAGTTCACAATGTTGCTGCAGATGAAATATAACGTGCATAACATTAAATAAATATTTTTAATCAGGTTAGACATTGATTATTTATCACTCAAACCCCTTTCTCTGTTTGTCTCGCATATCCGCCATGTTTGTAATTTTTAAACACTTTTTATGCGCGTTTGTAGTTCTAAACGAATCCTGGTCCACTGCGCAATGTGTTGTGGGCAATATTAGCCGTTAGAGTGTGCATCGATCTGCACTTCGAATTCTAACCGGAAGTACGAATTTTAATCTTAAGTAGTAGACCATCCGGGAATCTTTGGCATACTCTTTTCAGAATACTATGATTTGGGACATACTAATTCTATTTTCGAATTCTATTTAGGATGGATAGTATGCGAATTGGGACGCAGCAATTGTTCCATCAAGCGGAAAATGTTACTAACAACGTTTCCTGTTAGACACAAAAGTCTGGCCCAGTAAAAATTTAAATGTTAAAATGTTTCTTTTTATTCAATTATTAATTTCTTTTTTTATTAATTTATTAATTTATTTAAATTTTTACAATTTTAGATTTAAAATTTTGGATATTTATTTGGATGTTTTTGGATATTTAACTTAAAATTTAAAATATTTTTAAAATACAAAACGGTAAAAGTTAGAAACTAGATATCTGAAATATTTGGGAACTTCAAAGCAGTGTTATTTTAGTATCATTGACATACTATTTTAGTTTTATTAATTTTTTAATTAGTTTTTATTTTTATAATCTCCATTGGCATTTTATTTTGTTAAACATTTAGTAATTTTGTGTATATATATATATATATATATAGGCCTATAATTCATTGTAGACCTTAAAAGACCGTTTTTTAAAACATTTTAATTGAGTAGGCTAAATATGTTATGTTATCCTCGCAGTGCTTCAGTTATGTGGTAATATTGCAGGGCAAATTAACTGTAATTTTAATTTAATAATAAAAGTAACTTCATAATAATAATAATAGGCCTAGTAAAAATAAGAATGTAACAGGCCTACATTAATTGGAAATGCCAAATATCTTAATATTGCCAATAATTGATATTGATATGACAATATCTCTGGCTATCGGTTCAGTACAAATACGTGTATCGTTACACCCCTAATATATATATATATATAAAGAGAAGGATATTTCAATATATGTTTTATTTTAGTTAAAATTTATTTTTAGTAGTTGTTTATGTGTGAAAATATGTTGTTTTCATTAATGTTCAATTTTGTTTTTGTTATTTTCATTAGTATTTTACTAATTTTGTTGCGTTTTTTTGTCATTTTTAGTAATTTTTTTTTTAAATCTGTATATATATATATATACACAGGGTTGCGGAGTAACGGAATACATGTAAAGGCGTTACGTAATCAGGATACAAAAATCTAGCTACAGTTACATCAAAAAACAAAGTATTCAGATTACAGTTACATTTTGTAAAAAGTGGGAATACTATCAGGATTACATTGGTTTAATTTAAAATTAAATAGATGAGTATTTTGACATAACACTATATATTTAGCGCTGCTTCATCATACAGTAGTTATTGGTTCTGTTGACACCCGTCTACAATTATTCTCCTTAAACGCGGGATGAGACGCTTGCTACAGTAAATTAATTACGATGCTTCCTGCTGGGAAAAGCGTTTTCGTGTCTGGAAATTTCACAGTTATTTTGTTTTCAAAGAGGATGAAGGAAATAACAGTTGTACAGCGTAAGCTATGCATGAAGACTCTTGCTTTAACAAAGGCTACTCAACCAACTTGAACATTTGCAGGTACGACTAGCATGCAAATCATCATGTTAGCTAAAATGTAGTGTTTGTTAGGGATTTAAAATTCCATGGTGTGCATGACTGCAGTTGTAAGTTTTCTAGCGAAAAATGAGCCTGAAAATATACACACCCCGGATCAGTCAATGAAATACAGAAAGATCATTGCATTCCGACATGTAGGCTTATTTTAAAATAGACTATATATATATGATGTAAATTTTTTAATGTTGTGTATAAACTATATTTATTTTTACTTGTACACATTGTTATAAATATACGGGCTGTAATATCTAGATGGTGAAACAAGACACGATTTTTAATAGTTTCAAATAGTTTTTATTAGTTTTAATTTTAAAGTAATAGTTAAATAAATCATCCTTTTTATAACTAATAGTTAAATAAATCAGCTTTTTTTTACTTATTTACATATGTAACTTAAAGTAATCCAAAAGTAATCAGATTACATTACTTTTATGTTGTGGTACTTGGATTAAGTTACTGAATACTTTTTAAATGAAGTAATTTGTAACTGTAACGGAATACATTTTTAAAAGTAACCCTCACAACCCTGTAGATATATATATATATATATTCATTAATTGGCCACAAAGTGTATCCATCGTATCTGACCTATTAAAATTCTGACCAATTCTGAGCATCTAAGCTCTGCACATTGTTTTGTTGCATACTGCTGTTCCAGCTGCTTACGTTCGTTGTGTGCTGTGCTCCCTCAGGTCCTGTAGACGAGTACATGCTGCCGTTTGAGGAGGAGATCGGCCAGCATCCATCTCTGGAGGATCTTCAGGATCTGGTGGTTCATAAGAAGATGAGGCCTGCGTTTAAAGACTGCTGGCTCAAGCATTCAGTGAGTGACGTGCTTCCAAACCCATAACACACTTGATTCTTGGACTACATTCTTAAGACTAATTTTCAAAGAATATTTTATTCTCCCCAAAAATGTAAACTAGATGCATAAAATTAACTTTAAATTCCAGAGTAAAGGCACATCCATTACCTTAACATTGACACTAGCTTTACAAATAAGCCTTATATTTATAAAAAATTAAAATAAAAAAATAAATCAGTTAATTATTTACACAATTTAAAAAAAGCTTGCTTCCTGATTTAGTTGTCTAACAAACCTGACATTATATATTACGAATATTGTTGCCTCTTTGTCGATTTGTTAAATTCCTCTTTTGTAAGTTACTTTGGATAAAAGTGTCTGCTAAATGCATAAATATAAATTTATTTTTTAGTTAATTATTATTTATATTTATTAGGGTGAAAATTGTTGTGATTGTCAGCATTGTCTGACAACTAAACCAAAAATGTGACCCAGTAAAAATTAAATACTTTTTTAAAATTTAGATTTAAAATTGAATTCTCTTAATTTAATAGGTTTAAATTTAAGATTTAAAAAATTAAACATTTCAATGTTAAAATATCAAAGCTAAACTAGAAGTCTAAAATATTAGGGAACTTCAAAGTAGTGCTATTTTAGTATAATTGAGATACTATTATAGTTTTTAATAATATTTTGAAACTGTTTTTATATTTAACAATTTCAGTTCATTTCATATTTAACATTTCAGTTTGTTATATACTTTTAGTAGTATGTTATATATTAGGGATGTTCATTTCGGTTATTTTTCCTAACCGACAAACGACGCTTGTTAACCGATTGTTAACCGTTAACCGACAAGATTATTTTAAATTAGAATTGAATTAAATTAGAAAGGATAATTGTCTGTGACCCGTTAAAAAAATAGTAACATTTGTTTCCCGGGGATTAATTAAAGCAAACAACAGAACATGAGGATTCACATGCATCACATCACGCACCTGCAGCGCTTCTGCGAGCGGAGAACAACATCATAAAGCTAGGATATATAACGAATAAACAGGCCTATACGAGAAACATATTTTACTTAATAAATTAAGAAAATGAAAGAAAAACTGTGCAAAAGTAGCCTAGTATGCAGAGTTTCGGTTCATTTTTGTGCTGCGTGAAAGGAAACCAAGACGGCAGAAAGCGGCATCCTATTTCTCTTTAGGCTTATTTTACAAAAGCACAAGATTTGTTTTTATTGTGAATGTACACAAATAAAGGCAAACCTT
>NW_015557077.1:265473-265957 GCF_001515605.1 Sinocyclocheilus anshuiensis
AAAGGAAAAAACTCAAGTGATTGCGCCGGCGCCGCATGCGCGCACGCCTTGACAATGCAGCCTGTTCATTATCATAATAAAATACAGTCAGTCAAACATATGGAAAAAACACACCGCTCAGTTTAAATATGTAGTAAAATCTGTGCCGTTAAGCGTTATCACTGCAACGCCGTGATGTTATGCAAAACATTTAGTTTTACGTGGATATTGGAACGCGAGTGAAGTACATAATAAATAATATTTTGGCATTCAAATGCATTGCAAATACGGAAACATTTGATTTTGTGTCGAATGAGAGACGCAACGTTGGTTTCAGTTTCGTTTTAGCCTAAATGTATTTGTTTTGGCTTGTCGTTTATATTGCTATAGCTTCTTATAATTTTAATTATTGTTCTTTTCTAAATACTGTTAATTGTTGTGGAGTGAGGGGAACTAAAATAGCCTAGCTATGTTTACAGTGTTTATTATAATGTTTGTAAACATT
>NW_015557077.1:266004-266238 GCF_001515605.1 Sinocyclocheilus anshuiensis
TAAATGATTGTATTAATCGGTCAAAATTCTTACGGTCGGTTAACCGGTTAAAATGAACATCCCTATTTTAAATATATATATATATATAGCCATTAAAAATAGTGTAATTTTCTTGTATTTTTGTCATTGTCATGTTTGTTATATACTTTTAGAAGTATGTTTTTTATAATATATATATATATATATATATATATATTAATTTTGTAATTTTCTTGTATTTTTGTCATTTTTAGT
>NW_015557077.1:266373-288273 GCF_001515605.1 Sinocyclocheilus anshuiensis
TATATATATATAGCCAATAAAAATAGTGTAATTTTCTTGTGTGTTTTGGTAATTTTTAGTAGTTGTTTTTTATACTAGTGTGTGACAAATCAGATGTGTATGTTGTGTTCAGGGTCTGGCGCAGTTGTGCGAGACGATCGAGGAGTGCTGGGATCACGACGCGGAGGCACGGTTATCAGCCGGCTGCGTGGAGGAGCGAATCTCTCAGATCCGCCGCCTGACGAGCGTCACTACCTCAGACTGCCTGCTTTCCACCGTCACCTCGCTCACCAACGTGGACCTGCCTCCCAAAGAGCCCAGCATCTGACCCTCGTCTTTCCAAACTCAGAGAATCTCAAACCACATCGAAGCAGCTGCTATTTTATCCTAGTGTTTTTTTTTAAACTTTATTATTATTATTGTTGTTATTATTGTTATTGTTATTTTTCTGATCGGATCAGTAACTACCAGCACACTTCTCTACTGTATTTTTATCATCAGAGCAAACGCAGAAGATTTTTAAACATGCATTCAGGTGCCGACAAATGAATGCTGACCGGTGCACGTACCTCGACGTTTTCAGTTCTGCCGATTCCGTTGATTTTTCTCGCTCATCTTCTTCTGGTTTTTCCGTTCGGATCGACGAGCAACCAGTTCATCTGAAGATTCAACAGTGCTGCAAACCCCGCGAGGATCATGATGACTGTTACACGCGCAACCCGACCTCCTTGCCGGGATTTCGCTTTCTTAATTCTCTTTTTCCGACAGTGTGCTATTCGAAAATTACGGAAAACGTGTCTTTTACGGAACTAACGGGTGTTGAGGAACACGACGGAAAAGACATCTGGACTAATTCCTTTCTTTCTTTCTTTTGTTTCGGTTTTATTTCGTGGTTGGCTTTTATCGAGTGGATATGGCTGGAAACTCTTGCATGTGGAAATATGGGAGGTTTGGTACGGAAATCTTTCTCAGGTATCCAGTGTCAAGGGGTCCACGACTGCCTTTCCCACGTCATTATAGGACCGAGAGAAATATAGCGGTGCCCTGATGAATTTAACACTAAACATGCAAGACCGTGTGTGTGTGAGTAAGTGTGTGTGTGTGTGTTTGGTGCTGAGAGTTTGTTGAAAATAGAAAAAAAGACCATAAAAAGTTTGGCCCGTATGAACGTAAGTGTTGGTTTTTCCTGTCTAGTTTCTCTTGTAATAATGCAACGTGTTTTTTACTCAGAAGAGTGAAATTCTGGGTCAAAACACCTCGAAATCAAAGGAAAAAAATAAGAAATGATATTTGTCGTAAATAAAATAAAGGCTTTTTAGGAGCATTAAGATTTTATTTTTTTTTTTTTAATTGTGGCATTATAATTAAGCACATTGTCTTTCAAATTCTTATGACCGTAATGCAATATATTATTTCTGGTAATTTCATCATTCTCAGTGCTTATTTTATTTCTGCAATACTTTAATTATGCTGGTGATTTATACATGTTTTACCCGAAATTCTAATGACCATTTTTGTTTTTTATTTCTATTATTTTTATTTATTTTTTGGTAATTCTCATTGTTCTCAATGTTGACTACATAAATTCTTATATAATAATTTACACTGATTTAAATTTGTAAAAAATCAGTACGGGTAGTACAACAAATATTAAATGATATTAAAACATTTTACACTAAATTCTCATGACTGTAATGCATCGAGATCCAGATGTTTTTTAATTTTTTTTACTTATTAGCATTATTTGTATTCTTTTTGTAATTCTAATTATTCTCAATGTTGATTCCAATTAGATTCTTATTACTATAATATAAAAAATGAATGCTGGTTTTAATTAAAAGTGCTGAAAAAAAAGATATAAAAACATGATCAAATTCTGATTTTTACTTTTTACTTTTTTTATTTTTGGTAATTCTCATTATTCTCAATGCTGATTCTAATTATTACTGTAACATAATTAAGCTGAATTAATTTTATTTTTTTAAATCAGTTCAGGCAGTCCAACTAATACTGCAATCTATAAATTAAAATAATAAAAAAGTTATATATTTTTTTTAAGATAATTTTGGGGGGAAATGTGCTTAATTGTTGTGAAAATATTAAACAATGCAAAATACCTAAATATAGGCAAAAGCAAAGTACAATTTCTTGTTTTTTTTTTCTTTGACTTGAAGCTGAAATACGACCCTGTTTTCTGCGATTCACCCGGGAAGTGTTTGGTTTTGTGTGTTTTGGTCGGGTCCCTTCATGTATTACCTCTCTTTCTAACAGGGACCAAATCTGAGATCTGACCTCCGACTATATTGAGACTTCAGTTTGGGGCTAAAAATTAGAGATCGTCAAACTTCACTTTGACCAGGTGACGTTTGACTCATTAGCAAAGACAAAAAACACAAGAATGATATTTATTTTGTCTTAAAAGTGGCTAGTGATCCACGTTTCCATATGCCATAATTCAAGAGTGAGTTTCCACAGTGCTGCTTCTGCTGTTTGGATGAAACATCGTGATATTTTCTATATCTTCTCAGTAAAGTTCATCCTCAGATGCAACCGCGTGTCACCGGACATTCAAAAGGCTTCCGAGACGAACGAGCGCAACTCTAAACAATAAAATTAGTTGTGAAAGGACAAAAAAAGTTATTATTCATGAACCACAGACCACCTCAGACCAGAAATACCTCAGATTTTCTACGTGTTTGACTTCTGTTATATATTTTGTTAGTTGTGTTGACTTGTAGTAAGTATATTTTGATGTAAGTTGGCTTTTATGATTAGGAAAGATGTTTTTGGAGAAGTAAAAAGAAAAAATACACAAAAAAAAGAAGTGCTACTAAGCTGTGTTGTATAAACAAGAGAAACCTTTGATGTAAATAGCTGTAAACAGATGTAGTATCGTGCCGATCAGTGAAACAGGGCATTATTCTGCTTATTCTTCCTGTCTCTGACTTCACGGGACATTGAACCTTAAACGTTTGGCGCTTCTTCCAAAAATTTGATTGTATTTCCCTATTTTTACTTGCACAATTTTTTACCTACCCCTTGTACGACGTTACGAGGGACAAAATTTAACCTGTCGTTCATAAGAAACCTTAAAGGGATTAAAGTTCAACGAAAAATGACATTTATGTCTTCATTTACACTCTCTCAAGTTATTAAAACCTGCATGACTTTATTTCTTCTGTTGAACACGAAGTTATTTTGAAGGCCTAAAAGTTGCCGGTAGCCATTGACTTCCATTCTACAAAATATCATCTTAAAAATATCTTATTTTGAAGAATGTTGGAACCAAATAGTTGACGGCAGCCATCGACTTCCATAGTATTTTATTTCCCTACAATGGAAGTCAATGGCTGCTGTCAACTTTTTGGTTCAACATTTTTCTAAATATTTTCTTAAAAATATCTTATTTTGAAGCATTTTTAGAACCAAACAATTGACGGTAGCCATTGACTTCCATAGTATTTTTTTTTTCCTACAATGGAAGTCAATGGCTAGCGTCAGCTGTTTGGTTACTAACATTCTTCAAAATATTGTTTTCAAAATATATTATTTTGAAGAATGTTGGCAACCAAACAGTTGACGGCAGCCATCGACTTCCATAGTATTTTTTCTCCATACTATGGAAGTCAATGGCTGCTGTCAACTTTTGCGCTCCACATTTCCTTCAACATTTTTCAAAATATTTTCTTCAAAATATCTTATTTTGAAGCATTTTGGGAACCAAACAGTTGACGGTAGCCATTGACTTCCATAGTATTTGTTTTTCCTATTATGAAAGTCAATAGCTACCATCATCTGTTTGGTTACCAACATTCTTCAAAATAAGATATTTTTAAAACAATATTTTGAAGAATGTTAGTAACAAAATAGCTTCTCCAAAATATCTTATTTTGAAGAATGTTGGTAACCAAAATATCTTATTTTGAAGCATTTTGGGAACCAAACAATTGACGGTAGCCATTGACTTCCATAGTATTTTTTTCCTACTGTGGAAGTCGATGGCTGCCGTCAACTGTTTGGTTACTAACATTCTTCAAAATATTTCATTTGTAGAATGTTGAGAACCAAACAATTGACGGTAGCCATTGTCTTCCATAGTATATAATTTTCTTTCATACTATGGAAGTAAATGGCTACCGTCGACCCCAAAGTATCTTCTGATGACCGAACTGACATTTTTGGGTGAACTATCCCTTTAAGAATTGACTGTGAACCCAACGCTTACCAAATGACCTCGGCCAAATTTTACCGGCGATTTCACAAAGATTTTCAGGGCCAAATGAAGGTTCGGTGTCCCGAACGTTTGTGCCATTTCTCTGCTCTCTGTACCCATGATGCACTGCAGCGGTCGCTTCAACTTCCTCTCAAACCCAGCTCAGAGCTTTAAGTTATCCATTATGGTGCCATATATCATGAGTTGAAATGAAGATCCGTCTTTGACAACTTTTTGATTGACCTTTTTAGATCACAAGTCAGCTGTTAATTTTTTATTTTTTTTATTTTTTATATATATATTTAAAAAAAAAAAAAAAAATTTTTCCCCGGTGCGCTTCATTGGTCTCTTTTGTTTTCGGTTGCGATGTCGTAGCATTAGAAACGTTGCGACGGCCAATTCTGGCACGGCGAAATCCCAAAGTGCCAAAGTAGCGCGTTTCCCAGCGATGGCTCGGCCAATCACGGGTCAGCTCTGCATCTCGATACTTTCAGGAAACTGCGTTCTCTTCAGGTTAACCGGGAAAGTTCGGATTGGTTGCGCAATTGGAGAGTTTCCGACCGACTCAGACGATGTAGCAAGCAATATCTCCAGCAATAGTCTGTAGACGACCTTTGGGCATTGAGATCCACATCAGGCCAGCTTCGATCGCGTGCTCGTAGACCTTCGTGGCGATTCGATGAACTGACGTCGTTTCGTTTGAAATAACGTACGATATGTAGCCAAATTCCTTCTGCGAGAGGAAAACCAAAGGCTTTGATTGTTTAACGTTAGCTGATTGTATTTACAAATGTCTTTGTGTCTTTATCGTCGATAAAAGTGAGGTTTTAGTGTTGCCAGACTGTACTGGAGGAGTTTGTGATCTTCTCTAGTGGTCGGATGAAGTGAAAGGCTTTCGGTTTGTTTTATGCATCATATTGTGGGTGGTTTCGGCGAGTTTTCAGACTGAGAGATGTAATTTATATAATGCGCTCACATGCTTCATTATGCACTAAAGACAGTCCAGTGTTTCTCCAGTATGTCGTCACCTCCAATTACACCTGATTTACAGCCTTCTAACACCTTTGTATCTCATGAAACTTCTTAAGAAACATATTTCACACCATAACCAAAATAAATTATATTTTGCATATGTTTAGGATCAAGGTAACTAATTCTATCGCTGCATATATATACATATATATATTAAAGAGCGACAAAACGGTATTTATTGCTTGAATTTCCTAATAAAATCGACAGAATTTGAAATCTGAGGCTTTGTTTCGTATCAAAAGTAACAACGCACAAAGCTTAGCCTATTGGGATTTATTGGATAGATGCGCGGTTCGTTCATCAACTGAAAACAGAATCGATTGGGATTTAAGAATCGATATTGGTTCATAAAAATGAGAATCTATTCATATCGAGAAATCTATTTTTTTAACCCAGCCCGAGCATATTTAGTTGTTTTTAGTGGCCTCTGCTGTGACTGCGGTGTGTGATGTTGAACATGAAAACATCTGTTCTCTCATAAATTAATAAATGCATAAGGTTATATGCTCATCATGTAGGTTCATTATTAAAAATGAAAATGTGAACAAAAATTCAAGCAATTAAATGTGTTATTATAATTATTAAAATATAAATATAATTATTAAAATATGAAAATTAAAATGATGGGTAATAATAGATTATGATGGAATAATGTATGTGTGTGTGTGTGTATATATATATAAAACGTTAAAATAAAATTGACTTGAAATAAAGTTAACTGAAATAAAATTTCTTACAAATATATAGATATTGTTTAAAAAAAATTAAAAAGCATGACAAAAATGGCAAAAGCACAAACAAGATTACTAAAAGTTTAACTAAAATTAAAATGAAAACAAAATATTAATTCAAATATTAATAACAACTATAACAGTAAATCTTAATCTTTTTTTATTTATATTTTCTGTTTTCATTTGAATTGTATTTAAAGTTTTAGTAATTTTGTGCTTTTGTCATGTTTTTGTCATTTTTTTTAATCAATGTTTATATATTTTTAGGAAATTTTATTTTAATTTTAGTATATTTCAAGTCAACTTAAATTACCTAAAAAAAAAAATGTTGCTTTGTCAACTGCCTGCAATAAAAAGGTTTTTGTATTATTTTTTTTTAATTAACATTTATTTTATTTCAAAAAACAAATGTTTTAATGGGTTTTATTTTAGTTTATATACACTGATTAATTGAACAATTAATTGAATTTACTACATTTTTTAAGGTGATTGCAATCAATTTATTTTAGCTACATTTAAATAAATGTAGTTGACTAACTTTCAACATATTTTTTTATTAAATGTAGCTAAAATAATTTTTTTTTTAAAGTTTGCCATCACTTACCAACAAAAAATGGCCTTTAATAAACTTAATTTCCTTAGAAAGTTAATTTCTCGTTTGATTTTGTGGTGAAATATGATCTGGATGAGTTTTCTGAGATGCGTCGTTAAACTAACCGTATGGTTTTCGTCCTGCGTGAATCTGGTTTGTGTTTCTGAGCTCAAAGACGGATGGATTCATGATTCATATTTGATATCAGGAAGGAATCGAATGTGCCTGTGTTTTCTGAGCGGAAGCGATCGCTGCGTCTGCGCGTCACGTTTCTCTCTCTGTCTCTTCTTCCGTCTCTCACTTCCTGTTCTACCTGCAGAAAAGAAGCTATATAAAATATATATGGAAAACTCTATATAGATATATCAGATATGAAACTCTAAAAGTGACCAGCTGTAACTGGATGCAATCTTTGGTCCAGGTTTTCAGGAACTCGATACCTCAGAACTCACTGAAGCAGTGTTTATAGCTGGACCGTCGTGACACACGAACGAACGAACGAACGAACGAACGAATCAAAGCGAATCACTAAACTCTTTTATACTTCTGTGCCGTGTGTGACGAGCCCTCCACAAACTCCACAAGCTCCTCATCCCTGTTTCATGACGCCTACAGACCATAAAAACCAGGAATCAAAATCTAAGAAACTCACACAAAAGATTTAAATTGGTTTGTTTGAGTCAGAAATTGCAAAGCTGGGTTTTGTTGTTAGTTTGCATAAGATTTCTATTAAAATATTACAGATTATAACGACATGATCTGTGAAGCCCCTAAAAATCTCTGAGTCATTTAAGGTCATTTAAATTGATGTGTAAACATAATAACCTGCTCAGTTATGCTTCTTTCTTTCTTTCTTTCTTTCTTTTTCTATATTAAGATTTTTGTTTTTATTTTATTTATTTTTATTTTATTGTATTTTTTTGTTTATTTTTTTAAAATTGAAAAAAAAAATTTGTATTGATTTTTTTTAAATTGATGGTGGTTTTTATTCTTTCTTTCTTTCTTTTTCTATATTATGATTTTGAAAACAAATTGAAAGCATTTTATTTTTAACCGTATGTCAAAGCCAGCTGTTAATCAATATTTGTTTAAATATTTATTTTTGATTGGTTTTGAATTAAATGATTTAATATTTTAGTTTTTATTTTATTTGTTTTAATTTTTTTAGTATTTTATTTTATTTGAATAGGAAATCTCAACCCCAAACAGGTTAATATATATTTGTTTTTGTTTTTATTTTATTCATTTATTTTTATTTTATTGTATTTTTTTATTATTTTTATTTTTTATTTTATTCATTTATTTTTATTTTATTGTATTTTTTTTATTTGTTTTTTTTTATTATTTAAATTTTTTTTAAATTTAATTCAAGTTTATTTGTGTAGCGCTTTTAACGATATAAATCGTTGCAAAGCAACTTTACAGAAAATTAAGTTTCTACAATATTTAGTAGTAGCTTATCAGTGGTGACTGTTGTACATATGGCAGAAAAGACGTAATCAAATTGGTGTTTTTATTGTGGGAACTCTATATATTACATTTGTAGGGTTAAAGGAACACTCCACTATTTTTGAAAATAGGCTCATTTTCCGACTCCCCTAGAGTTAAACAGTTGAGTTTTACCGTTTTCGAATCCATTCAGCCGATCTCCGGGTCTGGCGGTAGCACTTTTAGCTGTAGCTTAGCATAGATCATTGAATCTGATTAGACCGTTAGCATCTCGCTCAAAAATGACCAAAGAGTTTCTATATTTTTCCTATTTAAAACTTGACTCTTCTGTAGTTACATCGTGTACTAAGATCGACGGAAAATGAAAAGTTGTGATTTTCTAGGCCGATACGGCTAGGAGCTATACTCTCATTCCGGCGTAATAATCAAGGAACTTTGCTGCCGTACCATGAGCGCAATGATATTACGCAGCGCCTGAAAATAGACTTATTGGAAGTTACCTAGCTGGGGACTATTTTCAGGCGCTGCGTAATATCATTGCGCCTGCTGCACCCATGGTCAAGTTTTAAATAGGAAAAATATAGAAACTCTTTGGTCATTTTTGAGCGATATGCTAACGGTCTAATCAGATTCAATGATCTATGCTATGCTAAGCTAAAAGCGCTACCGCCAGACCCGGAGATCGGCTGAATGGATTCGAAAACGGTAAAACTCAACTGTTTAACTCTAGGGGAGTCGGAAAATGAGCCTATTTTCAAAAATAGTGGAGTGTTCCTTTAATTAGTATTTTATTCTCATTGAATGCAAACTCTCAACCCCAGGCAGATCAGCATAATTCTGTATGTTGTG
Organism: Sinocyclocheilus anshuiensis; assembly: GCF_001515605.1. Taxonomy (NCBI): domain Eukaryota; kingdom Metazoa; phylum Chordata; class Actinopteri; order Cypriniformes; family Cyprinidae; genus Sinocyclocheilus; species Sinocyclocheilus anshuiensis. Next base: position 275,219 of record NW_015557077.1, read on the forward strand.
TGTAATTCGTTCACGTCTGTATCTCGGCGGCTCATGATCGTGAGGTGAGACGGAGTTTGTCGAGGGCTGGTGTTTCAAATGCTGTTTCTTTTCCAGAATATGTGAACTGTACATGTTGTAGGTGATCTTTCACTATTGTAGCTGAAACTGTAGAGCAGACATGGCTTGTACTACTGATTTTAACAGAAATATACTAAAAATCTGTCTAAGACGAGATGTAAACGGAGCGTGGAGCCTGGAGTATGTTAGTTTTCTCTCGATCAGAAGCCCTGGTGAATCCACAGCCGTTGTATTGCCGTGATGAGCGGAGGAGCGTTGTAACATAGTGGTTTAATTTGCAGTGGATGCTGTTGTTTTTACTGTGGTAATTTTAGAGCTCAGTATCAGACGCCGGGCTGTGCTTGTTTCTGCTCCTCATTGGTGCCAGAATAAACCAGTATGAATGTAGTATTTGCCCAGTGTGAAACAAGCACAGCCCGACCGCTAGAGAAAACACTAGAAAGGATTATTTCAATTCTATCTTTTTGTATATGAAAGTAAACAATAAATACTGATAAAGCATCATTTGAGCTGCGTGTCGTTTCTGAAATCAGTTTTTCCCTCTTTAGCAACAATTTGCTGATCACACAGCAGTAAAATTGTTTTTTATATTTTCTTATTTATTATTATTATTATTTTGTAGATAGGTTAATCAACTTAATAAAATAACAGGTCAGTATATCAAATATATACCCAGTCAAATATTTTTTTATTAATAAATATTTTATATATATATATATATATATACACACACACACACACACACACACACACACACATATATATATATATATGTGGGGTTTTGGACCCCATTGACTTCCATTTTATGGACAAATACTGTTCCACAGAAGAGTAAAGTAAGTATCAGTGGGGTTATTGTTAACGTAAACTAAATCTATGAAAAATAATTTTGTAATTGGAAAAAAGCTGTAAAAACATTTTTTTTATGAAAATCAGAAATTTTGCCTTGGCAACTAAATAAAAGAAGTTTAAATTGAAGTCAGGGTTATTATAGTTAACTAAAACTGAAACTATATATATATATATATATATATATAAAATTGTTAATTCGAAATTTGTATTTTAATTTATTAAATAATATTACACATCAAATTCATATATATTCATATATATATATATATATTATTTAATTTTAATTGTAATTATTCACACACGCATACACATTCATATTTAATAATTGATATATTTTACACACTGCACTATATATTCTTAATTGATTCATAAAGATTTCTATTTCAGATAAATGCTGTTCTTCTGAACTGTCTATTCATCAAAGAAAAAAAAAATTCTACTAATAATAATAAATGTTTTTGAGCAGCAAATCAGAATAATTGATTTTTGCATACAAAAACAAGGCAAATAAATCCATTAATTTAAAGAAAACCACGCACGCATCACTATTATTATTATTATTATTATTATTATAACATAAAGAACATCTTCAAATTCCTATATTTTTAAATATAATTATGTCTGAATATTTAAAGCATTTTTTCTTCATAATAAAGCATACTCCTAAAAGGAATTAGAATTCCAGATTATCACAATAAAAACTTTAGTTTCATGCAGACATGTTTGTTTTCCTTTCTTTTGTTTGCCAAGTGAAGAATTTTGATGTTAATAAAAAAACGCAGTTGTAGTAATAAGGAAAGTCCAGTAGGTGGCGCTGCTGCTCTTCGTGAGTTCCTGTGTGTTGCACTCTAGCATCTCTCATCATCTGACTGACTTCAAATCACTTCAAATCCATACTCAGCGTTCCCATTTTAACCTCAAACCAACATTAAAATTATATTTTCTAACCGCACTGTCCCTTATCGCTTACGGTTTTATATAATAATATTAACAACTGCATCTAAATGATGTTTTGCATAACAGAAGTGACACTCCGGAGCTCCAGCTGGCTTCAGAGAGACAGATTTGGTTTTGTGCCGTGTGTAAATGGACACAGACAGGTGCTTCGAGGCTCAGTACTCTCACAAATGAGCCGAGACAGAAGCCACGTTACCTCCAGTCTCCGGGGAGCGAGCGTCTGATGGGAATTAGTGTAAAACCTAATGTGAGAGGAACTCCGTCTAACAGTTGCTTTGTCGCTCTGATCGCTAGTTTCATCAGAATAGAGTTGCTCTTCCTCTGAAATGATAATCCAACTCATCATCTTTAAATCACACACCTGATCACCGTCTCAGCCTTGTGTTTTCCAAACCTGAGTGGCTTTCTTCTGTGGAGCACAAAAGCAGATGTTTAGCAGTATGTTCATGCTGCTCTTTTCCTTACAATCAAAGTGAATGGGGACTGATCCAAAAATGTCAAAAAAGTACAATAGTAGTAGTATGTATGACGTTATATTTATTGTTAATATATTAAGTCATAAATGGTGCACAGGTCATTTGGATTGCTGTTTTCTGATTCCTTAATGTTGCCTTTTTTATCTCGTTTAAAGCTTGACAGTGTCCATCCACATTCATTTTAATGTATGGAAAATACCATCATGGAATTTTTTTAAATAATCATGTTTAAGAAATAAATGTTATACAGATTTAAATCTGAGTGAGTAAATGTTGACATGTTTTATGTATCTATGAAGTAACTCATTAAGAAACAATTTTTATTAATTATTTTATTTTATTATTTTATTGTTATGTTATGAATTCTATGTAAAATGTATATATATATTTTTTTTTATATATATATATATACACACAGGGTTAAATTTATAGTTTTCCTTCATGGCATTGCAGTATTTTAGCTGATTTGTTCACTTTTTATTATTATTGCTTATTGTTATTGTTGCATAAACCTTCATTAAAAGCTCATCTGTGGGACCAGCCACACAATCAGAGTGTTTGAAATATTACTTTTTTTTTTCACATCTGATCATGAATAAAGTCTTGTGTTTCTCGTTTGCTGTTGTTTTGCTTTCATACATTAGTTTATCATCCAGAGTTCTTACAGTTTGAGATTATACTGATTTTCAGACCTAGATCAATCCTGGAAATGAATAAAATCATAAGTACTAAAAAAATGTCATATTTGATTTTTGGTCAATATCCACTGCCAAAAATTGGCTGAACTTTAATTAAATATTAGTATATTTTTATTAATTTTATGCATCTCGTTTGCTTCTCATTGTGTGTGTTTTTTCTGGTTGTTCTGGGTGGTTGTTAAGATATTGCTTAGATGTTATGGATGGTTGCTAGTATGTTCCAGGTTGCTAAGGTATTCTGGGTGGTTCTTAAGTGGTTGCTAAGATGTTCTGTTGCTAAGATGTAATGGGTGGTTGCTAGGATGTTCTGGGTGGTTGCTAAGGGGTTGCTAAGATGTTATGGGTGGTTGCTAGGATGTTCCGGGTTTCTAAGATGTTTTGGGTGGTTGCTAAGGGGTTGCTAAGATGTTTCTGGTTGTTAAGGGGTTGCTAAGATGTTCTGGGTGGTTGCTAGGATGTTCCAGGTTTCGAAGATGTTCTGGGTGGTTGCTAAGATGTTTTGGGTTGCTAAGATGTTATTGGTGGTTGCTAAGGAGTTGCTAAGATGTTATGGGTGGTTGCTAGGATGTTCCATGTTTCTAAGATATTCTGGGTGGTTGCTAAGATGTTTTGGGTTGCTAAGATGTTATTGGTGGTTGCTAAGGAGTTGCTAAGATGTTATGGGTGGTTGCTAGGATGTTCCATGTTTCTAAGATATTCTGGGTGGTTGCTAAGATGTTTTGGGTTGCTAAGATGTTATTGGTGGTTGCTAAGGAGTTGCTAAGATGTTATGGGTGGTTGCTAGGAAGTTGTTAAGATGTTGTGGGTGGTTGCTAAGAAGTTCCCAAATTGAGGTAAATGTAAATATGAGCTGATGAATAATAAAGATGAAAGAATTAAATATAAGTATAGATATTTGTAATAAATAAAAGATAATAAAGAATTAAAATTAATTGCAAAAAATGTATATATATATATATATGTGTGTGTGTGTGTGTGTGTGTGTGTGTGTGTGTGTGTGTGTGTGTGTAAAATGTATATTTAATGTAAAATTTAAATGAATAAATTATTTTTAAACAAAACACTCGAAGACACAAATTTTGAATATTTTAATTGTTTACCTGCATGTCAATGTGACCATTAACCAACATCAAAGAACAAACGGATGTGTTCTCAAATTATTGAAATATTAACTTCAAATCACAAGGGGTAAATAACTTGCATAATTATTCGTCTCATACATGTTATAATTGACTGAGGTGCTTTTATCCCAAATTCAGAAACATGGACCACAAATTAATTCACATGACATTTACATGACCGTTCTATATTGAGAATATTCACTGTATTCAATATGACAGTATTTTTTTTTAGAAAGGAACATTTTAAAGAGAAAAAAATAAGAATTGGGGAGAATCAATACATTATGAATAATTTGTAATCATGTAATCCACAAAAAGTAACTGTAATCTGATTACAAGCATTTTAAAACGTAATATAAAGTACTAAATCTTTGGAATCTGATTATGTATTCAAGATTACATGTAATCAGTTATTATCCAGCGCTGCTGGTGTTGCTGTTAGTTTTGTTTTAAAATGTAATATAAAGTACTAAATGTTTGGAATCTGATTATGTATTCAAGATTACATGTAATCAGTTATTATCCAGCGCTGCTGGTGTTGCTGTTAGTTTTGCATGAATGATTTGATCTGATCTTAAATCAATGGTTTCAGTGCTCAGGGTCTCTTGTCTTGTCTGGTCTGATGAAGGACTCCACAAACTCAACCCAGTATCGCATCTCGCCGCAGCTGCAGTGAACTTGCGTGTAATTGCGTTTGACGTTTAGATTGTGGCACAGTAAAACACAGGAGACGTCTGAGTCTGATGTACTTGTCAGATTAGCACCAGAGCGATAACTGTGCTGTGACGCTTTTGGGGAAAACGTACAGTTTTATAGCTGATGCATCAGCAGAAATCAACATACTTAGTACATAGGAATTAACCTGAAAGCATGCTGTACTGAAGTCAGAAGTCACGCAAATGCATTACATAATCAGCAGCACAAACTGTTTTCTACAGACACTTCTTTTTCTTCTCGATCAGCTGCAGACATGCAGAGTAACGGTTTGAGTTGCTAGTTAAACGTGTTTAGCTGGCTACCTGGATAATAACAAACATCAGCTGTGTAAATGTGATTGATTCTGCTGATTCCTGTGATCATGTGACCTTTTTGTGAGATGTTCAGTAAAGGTCAGAGGTCATGTTGAGTGCATTTGACCTGAATGACCTCCAGAGCAGAGTCAGAAATAAACTGTTTTTGTTTTATTTACATTTATGCACTTTACCAGATGCTTTTATTATTATTATTATTCACTATTGTCCAATTAGATCTTTAGTTTTGCGGTCATTTAGCATTTCATCTGCATTGTTAGAGCTGATTTTTATGGAAGTCCATTTCCGCCACTGAATAAAAAATAATGAAAAAAGTCATTGCAGCTTTTTATCTCACAATTCGATTTCAGAATCGCGACTTTATTTGCGAGTTCCTATCATGCAATTCTGACTTTTTCTTGCAACTGCGCGTTTATTTACGAGTTTCTATCATGCAATTCTCCCTTTATTTTTGCAATTGTGAGTTTTTTATCACACAATAATTCAGACTTTTTCTTCTCGTAATTGCGAGTTTCTATCACGCAATTCTGCCTTTATTCTCACAACTGCGCATTTTGTATCACACAATTTTTTATTTTTTTGTAATTGCATGTTTATATCACAATAATTCCGACTTTTTCTTCTCGTAATTGCGAGTTTATTTGCGAGTTCTATCACAGAGTTCTGACTTCTCGCAAGTCCAAGTTTATATCTCACAATAATTGACTCTTTCTTACAATTGCGAGTTTGTTTTCGAGTTTATATCTCACAATTCTGACTTTATTTCTCAGAATTATATCTAGCAAGTTTTTCTTCTCTCAATTGTGAGTTTATATCACACAATTCTAACTTTCTAACTCGCTATATATATCCTGTATGCATATCCTGCTATTCTGAGAAAAAAAGTCAGAATTGTGAGATAAAAAGTCGCAATTACCCTTTTTTTTAATTTAGTGGCATAAACAGGCTTCCACAGTTTTAGCTATGTTTTAAAATTAAAAAATGTTACCCATTCAACAACACTGTTCTGGTTGCTAGGAGGTTGCTAAGATGTTCTGGGTGTTTGCTAGGAGGTTGCTAAGATGTTCTGGGTGGTTCCTAAGAGGTTGCTAAGATGTTCTGGGTGGTTGCTAGGAGGTTGCTAAGATGTTCTGGGTGGTTGCTAAGAGGTTGCTAAGATGTTCAGGGTGGTTGCTAGGAGGTTGCTAAGATGTTGCTAAGATGTTCTGGGTGGTTGCTAAGATGTTCTGGGTGGTTGCTAAGATGTTCTGGGTGGTTGCTAAGATGTTCTGGGAGGTTGCTAAGATGTTCTGGGAGGTTGCTAAGATGTTCTGGGTGGTTGCTAAGATGTTCTGGGAGGGTGCTAAGATGTTCTGGGTGGTTGCTAGGAGGTTGCTAAGATGTTCTGGGTGGTTGCTAGGAGGTTGCTAAGATGTTCTGGGTGGTTGCTAGGAGGTTGCTAAGATGTTCTGGGTGGTTGCTAGGAGGTTGCTAAGATGTTCTGGTTGGTTGCTAAGAGGTTGCTAAGATGTTCTGGGTGGTTGCTAGGAGGTTGCTAAGATGTTCTGGTTGGTTGCTAAGAGGTTGCTAAGATGTTCTGGGTGGTTTTCCCTCTCTGTGAAATCCAGCCTAAAGTCTGAAAATCTAATTATGAGATGACACGCATCAAAGTTTGATTTCAAAATATTAATTTCACTACGATTTCAATCTTTGACATGGTCTCACTCAGTCAATATTAAAGATATCAAGGTTACATTTTCACAGAATGTTCTTTACTTTATGAAGTATGATTTAATGTAGAAAACTTTAGCTGGGTTTTCACAGCCAGGGTCACATTTATGCATCACTAATTTTGTGAAATCAGTTAATGCCACCAGTGACCTTCATCCACTGACATCTGACCTCTGTCTGTAATCAGACCTTCATCTACAGCTGCTTAACTAGAGATGAAGATGAAGATGCACATTATGCTCTTCAATCACACCAAAGCTCTCAACCTCCAGGTGTATAAAGACTGTAAGCGTCCTGTTTAGCTTTACCAATGATTCCCACATGAGAATACGCTCCCGTATGTGAGTATATGGGTCGCTCTGAAGGCCACGCGTATGTAAATGCGCAGATAACGCATTAGTTAGCAGGATTTGTTTTTCAAACGCGCTCCAGATAAATCACGCTCGTGCGGTGAAGAATCGCCGCTGTCTTTACGGCATCGTAGCATTCAAACGCGTGCAGTTAACCCAGTTACAGAGAGAAATACAGCTCCCATGATTCCGCTGGGCTATTTTCACACTCACCTCCCGTGACTCTCCGGTTGCGGCAGCGTTCTCCGGCGCAGCGAGACAGTGATCAAGCGCGCGGCACTTTCTGCAAGCCGCTCGCATTCGAAGTTTATTTGCCAACATGGCAATTTTAGTAAGATATTCCTTAAAAACCTCTCTGGAAGATGTGTTCCGCGGTGTGCGGAAACGGCGCAATTTTTCTCTTGCTTTGCAAAGCGTAACTTCATGCATGCTCCTTGCACATCTGAGGAATTTCGTGAAAAATTATTAAAGAATAATATCCTGAGCTGGACCAATATATTTTTCTTATAATGTAACAAGCCCTTCTTCAGATAAAATGATTACATCATGGAAATTAAAAAAAAAAATTGATGGAACGTTACCAAGCTGAAATGGCACCAAATAGTAACAATGACCCTAATATAATTGTATATATTTTTATATACCGAGGAGAAAAAATATATAGAAATAAATTTATATATATATTATTTTTATAATTAAATACAGCATGCATAAAATGTTTTAAACGTTTGTTTTTTTTTAAAGAAGTGTCTTCTGCTCATTAAGGCTGGGTTTATTTGATCAAAAGTACTGTAAAAGATGTGAATTATTATAATTTAAAATGCTGTTTTCTATGTGAATATCTGTTAAAATGTAATGTATTGCTGTGATCAAAGCTGTATTTTCAGCATCATTACTCCAGTCTTCAGTGTCACATGATCTTCAGAAATCATTCTAATATGCTGATTTGCTGCTCAAGAAACATTTCTGATTATTATCAATGTTGAAAACAGTTGTGCTGCACAATATTTTTGCGGAAACTGATGCATTTTATTTTTCAGGATTCACAGATGAACAGAAAGTTCAAAAGAACAGCATTTATTTGAAATAGAAATCTTTTGTAACAAAATGTTTTTACTGGCACTTTTGATCAATTTATATGTCCTAAATTAATATAAATATTAATTTATTTTAATATAGATAGATAGATAGATAGATAGATAGATTGTATTTAGGTGTGTTTCAGTGTTCATTCAGCATGCAGAAAGCGCAGGCTGCAGTCAGACATGCGTCAGGTCACATCTGATCAGGAATCAGCTCAGGGCTGAAGCATCAGCACCAGCAAACACTATCTGAGGAACCACACACACACACACACACACACACACGCTCTCTGCGGTCAGCAGGTTTAACCTCTGCCTTTTAGTGTTGTTCATGAGCTTCATTCCTGTCCTCATGTGACCATAAGGAGGATCCCGTCATCTCTGAGCAGTCTGGAGTCTGTTGAGGACATGGGTTCAGCTCGTCTCATGTCGACAGATCCTGATGTGAGAGTGTGTTGTTTCTCCTCAGACTGACCTACTGGCCTTCATTTGCAGACTCAGTGTCCGGCCTCATTCAGCTCAACGCATTCATACAGGGCCGGTTCTAGACATTTGGAGGCCCTAGGCAAAATTCATGTTGGAGGCCCCCCTCCCCCAAAGCACTTGAAACAAATATGATTCCTAACCTTTTTATTTATACATTTAATTTAAAATTTTGTACATTGTAAATTTTGTAATTTTGTTTTTGAAATCAAGCCTGGATTTATTTGATCAAAAATGCAGAAAAAACAATATTGTGAAATATTATTACAATTTAAAATAATGGTTTTCTATTTTACTACTTTAAAATATATTTCTGTGATGCAAAGCTGAATTTTCATTAGCCATTACTCCAGTCTTCAGTGTCACATGATCCTTCAGAAATCATTCACGCTGATTTATTATCAATGTTAGAAACAGTGCTTAATGTTTATTTTATAACCTATGTGATACAATTTTCAGGATTTTTTGATTATTAAAAAGTTGTTTAAACTAATGTTATAAATCTTTCATAACAATATACGTCTTCACTATCACTTTTTATCTATTTAACACATCCTTGCTGAATATTGCTGTTTTTTTCTGTATTTTTGATCAAATAAATGCAGGCTTGATGAGCATGAGAAACTTCTTTAAAAACATTAAAAATAGTAATGGGTCCAAACTTTTGACCAATACTGTATTTACATATTAATCAAACTTTATCTAACGTAATCTCTTTTTTGTTTGATGAAGTTGTTGTTGTTGTTGTTGTTAATTTGCTGTTTTATTCAATGTATTCACAGTTCCAGAATACCACTTCAGTAGATGAACATCAGTGCTTTTATCATTATTTTCCTAGCTGGGTATGGGCAGGAGTTCCCCCTCCCATTTAATCAATATTTACTACAGATATTATACAGAAATATTTATTAGATCGCTACTAAGCAGAACAAAAAAAGTTATTTTCTAGCTAGCTGAAACTGAAATTGTAAGTTTTACAGTATGTTAGAGCAGTAATCTAATCATCAGCAGAATTTAGAAGATACACCCATATGAGAGTATCTTCTAAATTCAAAACAATCATTTTTATTAGTTTTTTTAATTATACTGCTTAACTTAAATTTATTTTTATTTATTTTACTTTTTTAGCTTTAGGTTATTTATTTATAGTTTGTAATTTTAGTTTTCAACTTCAGTTAGTCAAGGCAACATTTCTAATTTTCGTTTACATTTTGCATCTAATATTTATGGTTTGCTTTATTTCACATATTTTAATAGTTTTAGTTTTAGTTGTTAATAACTGAAATTTTGGGTTGTTGCATGTTATGAGTAGTTGCTAGGGTGTTCAGGTTGGTTTCTAAGGCATATCCATGTGGTAGCTAGAATGTTTGGGTGGTTACTAGGGTGTTTCTATGTGGTTGCTAGAGTGTTTGGGTGGTTACCAGGGTATTTATATGTGGTTGCTAGAGTGTTTGGGTGGTTACTAGGGTGTTTCTATGTGGTTGCTAGAGTGTTTGGGTGGTTACCAGGGTATTTATATGTGGTTGCTAGAGTGTTTGGGTGGTTACTAGGGTGTTTCTATGTGGTTGCTAGAGTGTTTGGGTGGTTACCGAGGTGTTTCTATGTGGTTCCTAGAGTGTTCGGGGGGGTTACCAGGGTATTTATATGTGGTTGCTAGAGTGTTCAGGTGGTTACCAGGGTGTCTCTATGTGGTTGCCAGAGTTTTCTGATGCTTACTAGGGTGTTTCTATGTGGTTGCTAGAGTCTTCGGGTGGTTACTAGGGTGTTTCTAAGTGGTTGCTAGAGTGTTTGGGTGGTTACTAGGGTGTTTCTAAGTGGTTGCTAGAGTGTTTGGGTGGTTACTAGGGTGTTTCTAAGTGGTTGCTAGAGTGTTTGGGTGGTTACTAGGGTGTTTCTAAGTGGTTGCTAGAGTGTTTGGGTGGTTACTAGGGTGTTTCTAAGTGGTTGCTAGAGTGTTTGGGTGGTTACTAGGGTGTTTCTAAGTGGTTGCTAGAGTGTTTGGGTGGTTACTAGGGTGTTTCTAAGTGGTTGCTAGAGTGTTTGGGTGGTTACTAGGGTGTTTCTAAGTGGTTGCTAGAGTGTTTGGGTGGTTACTAGGGTGTTTCTAAGTGGTTGCTAGAGTGTTTGGGTGGTTACTAGGGTGTTTCTAAGTGGTTGCTAGAGTGTTTGGGTGGTTACTAGGGTGTTTCTAAGTGGTTGCTAGAGTGTTTGGGTGGTTACTAGGGTGTTTCTAAGTGGTTGCTAGAGTGTTTGGGTGGTTACTAGGGTGTTTCTAAGTGGTTGCTAGAGTGTTTGGGTGGTTACTAGGGTGTTTCTAAGTGGTTGCTAGAGTGTTTGGGTGGTTACTAGGGTGTTTCTAAGTGGTTGCTAGAGTGTTTGGGTGGTTACTAGGGTGTTTCTAAGTGGTTGCTAGAGTGTTTGGGTGGTTACTAGGGTGTTTCTAAGTGGTTGCTAGAGTGTTTGGGTGGTTACTAGGGTGTTTCTAAGTGGTTGCTAGAGTGTTTGGGTGGTTACTAGGGTGTTTCTAAGTGGTTGCTAGAGTGTTTGGGTGGTTACTAGGGTGTTTCTAAGTGGTTGCTAGAGTGTTTGGGTGGTTACTAGGGTGTTTCTAAGTGGTTGCTAGAGTGTTTGGGTGGTTACTAGGGTGTTTCTAAGTGGTTGCTAGAGTGTTTGGGTGGTTACTAGGGTGTTTCTAAGTGGTTGCTAGAGTGTTTGGGTGGTTACTAGGGTGTTTCTAAGTGGTTGCTAGAGTGTTTGGGTGGTTACTAGGGTGTTTCTAAGTGGTTGCTAGAGTGTTTGGGTGGTTACTAGGGTGTTTCTAAGTGGTTGCTAGAGTGTTTGGGTGGTTACTAGGGTGTTTCTAAGTGGTTGCTAGAGTGTTTGGGTGGTTACTAGGGTGTTTCTATGTGGTTGCTAGAGTGTTCAGGTGGTTACCAGGGTGTCTCTATGTGGTTGCCAGAGTTTTCTGATGCTTACATGGGTGTTTCTATGTGGTTGCTAGAGTCTTCGGGTGGTTACCAGGGTGCTTCTATGTGGTTGCTAGAGTATTCGGGTGGTTACCAGGGTGCTTCTATGTGGTTGCTAGAGTATTCGGGTGGTTACCAGGGTGTTTCTAAGTGGTTGCTAGAGTCTTCGGGTGGTTACTAGGGTGTTTCTAAGTGGTTGCTAGAGTGTTTGGGTGGTTACCAGGGTGCTTCTATCAGGTTGCTATAGTGTTCAGGTGGTTACCAGGGTGTCTCTATGTGGTTGCCAGAGTTTTCTGATGCTTACTAGGGTGTTTCTATGTGGTTGCTAGAGTATTCGGGTGGTTACCAGGGTGCTTCTATGTGGTTGCCAGAGTGTTCAGGTGGTTACCAGGATTTTTCGACGTTGACTCTCACAGTCTTGCTGCAGCTCGACTTACAGTAAAGTGTAACAGAGGTTTGATGACATCACTAACACCGGTGACGACTGCAGTATCATAGCTCACGTGTGCTCGTATAAAGGTCACGTGCCGCACGTTTAGTACAGTACGGAGCCGTACAGCGTGTTGAATTGTTCTGCGTCTTTATTTCGTATGTAAAATAGGGCAGGAAGCCTCTTGTTTAGGAAATGCCATCCTTCAGCTTTCTCTTGCTGCGCAGGACAGTTTCGCCCAATTAAACTGATGAATGGCGCGCGCGCACACCTGCTGTACGCCTGATTCGTTCGCTGCTAATATGCGGGAAAACACAAGCTGCGCTTTCATTCTCTCAAACGCATGAGTCACGAGAATGACGGCTGATTCTGCGATCCTGCGTGAGAAATGAAGAGTGTGGGGTGTACAAAAAAATAAAATAAAATAAAAGCGCTGAGCCGGCGCGTCTGACCGCGGCGAGAGAAACCAGAAACTCATTAGAAACTCACGTGACGGTCGGACATATGCAAGCGTGTGTGATAAATAACACGCATGCTCACACGTGTGTGTTTGTAGCTTGTGTTTGTAGAAACGGCTCATCCTCGGTATCCAGGGACCTCATCAGGACCTGCTGCCATGGCAACCGTACACACCAAACACCCGGATCACGGTGACAGAGATCCAGCGCTGCACTTTCACTTTAGTGAGTTTATAACATTGTCACATTATACAGACCTAAAAATACATGTTCACATCCTCATATTGTTTTAAACACAACATTTACATTTGACCTTTTGCATTTAATTATTGTAGTTGCACTAAGAATATACTGTAGAAGATGTAGAAGATGCTACCTTTA
>NW_015557077.1:288283-288746 GCF_001515605.1 Sinocyclocheilus anshuiensis
CAGGGTTATTCCACCAAATATTGATTTCTTAATTCTTCTCAAGTTGGTATTGTGTCACAAAATGCTCTAAATGACCACATTTTTATTTAAAACATGGAATAAATGTCATCACAGCATAAAAAAAATACATTTTACACAAACACATAACTGTAAATCGTAAATGCAGAGAAACTTTCAAGTGGTCTCTTCATTGTTTTTTTCCATATCTATGCAGCATTATTATAATTTTGTTTTTATTTTATACAACTTTTATGCAAATGTACACTTTACATTTACATTTAGCCATTTAGCAGACGCTTTTATCCAAAGCGACTTACACTGTAAGTAGTAAACGTATTTGTAAGCAGATTAAATCTTGATTTCGATGCACTCTAGAATGGTTCTTCATGTTAGGCCTTGTTTGGTTCTGGAACATTCAGCACTGTTTGCATTACTAAAGCACTGATAAACATGTAATGCACTG
>NW_015557077.1:288954-290261 GCF_001515605.1 Sinocyclocheilus anshuiensis
ATTTCGTGCTGAGTGCTCATGGGAAGGACCCGTTTGAGAGCAGCCATGACCGAAGGCCAGATGAGACTTCAGCTTCCTCCATCTGTCCCTCTCACTTCCTGAGTGCTTCGACTTCAGCCGACAGACCATAAATCTCTCAGATGACTTTCATTTACAGACGCTTTCTCTGCCACATTCCTGCTTTTAGATGCTTTAATAATATTAATATTTAAATTATGTATCGTTTTTAAAATTATATTAAGATATTAATTACATTAACATTAAATATATAATATATAGTATCACAAGTTCCAAAAAAGTAAAATATAATAATAATAATAATAATAATAATATTTAAAATCATGTTTTTCAACATAAATGCATTACATCAGAGCAGTTTCTTCAGAAATGACCAGATGAGACTTCAGCTTCAGCTTTCATGTCCTGAGTGCTAAATGCTCTTAGATGACTTTTATTTAATTTTTGGAACATAAACGTTTTCTCAACAACATTTAGGCTTTTAGATTCTTTAAAAGTATGACTTCACACTTCCAGAAAGTCCTGAAACGTTCACTTATTAATGCGCATTTAGCATTGACTGTCATTTTACACTGTATTGATTATTCGTTTTGATGATTCCACACAAAATAATGTCTTTTTTCAGTTAAAAGCCTCGTCTGATGCATGCCGCACAAACATGGCAACAAAAAGCGCTCGGAGATAATCTGAAGTTTGCAGGTTAGTGAAATAAAAGCATCTGTTTAATGGCCAGAACACGTGGTAGTACTGTAGTGCATTTTTGTTGGGGTGTCAGCGTGACACGTTCCTGATAAACCGTGAGATTTGAGGCAGAGCTCATGCAGGCCGCTGGAAATGTTGCTTTTAAGCGAATCGCTTTCTGCAGGTTTCCCATTTCTGCTTTTATGGATGGACTGCCAATCATACAAGTCCTGCTGGATAGAAGCCTTGATGAGCATATGAGACTTCTTGAAAAATCTAAAATGAAAATAAAAAATCTTACTGATCCTACATTTTTTAAATATTATTATTATTATTATTATTATTATTATTATTTTCACATGATCTTTCAGAAATCATTCAAATGAAGAGCAGATCGCAAGAAACTCCAAAATACACTGAAAACAAGTGAGAAAAACGGGACCTTTTGCCATGCACGGTTATTTTTCCTTCTTCTAAGAGTTATAATACAGCACAATATCAGTCTCTCTTCCATCTGTGGTATTTTATATCATTGGTATCTTATTGTAGTATTTGGTAAATATTTTAATTATATATATATTTTTTTTTTTTGTTTTGTTTTGTTTTGT